>NC_057799.1:114556830-114722065 GCF_018294505.1 Triticum aestivum
ACGAGCCCTGACCCCGACTCCAGCCCCTCAGCCCCGGCGACCCTAACCCCGACGCGCGGTGAGCCACCCCCTCCTTTCCTGTTGTTCTTTAGTTAGGGCCAATTTTTTCTATGTAGGGTGTCCAAATTGAGTTCATGAGCAGTAGCATTTTTTAGCTTATGTTGCTGTCCATTTGAAGTTTTTTAAATTTGTAGTTGATGTCCATTTGTAGTTCATGAGGCAAAAAAGTAAATGAAAATGAAATTGAGGATTTTTAAAAATTCAGAAAATGGAGTAGTAGATGCCACTCTAGCTAGCTAGCATCATTGCAAAAAACAATGCTCAAAAAATAAAAATAAAATGCTCATGGGTTCAGCAATCAGACTATGTAAAAAAACAAAAAATGGAGTTACCCACTTGAAGTTACTGTAGTTACTCACTTGAAGTTACTGTCATTACTCACTTGGAGTAAAAATTTAGAAAAGAATTTGCTGAGTATTTTTACTGTTTGCAGCAAACAAAAATTATCTTGGAAAGTGTCATGTTTGCAGCAAACTTGGAACTGAAAATATGCGGTGATCAATTTTGCATTTTTCTTCCACTGAAGATTAGTGGAAACTGAAGATTGTTTTTTATATTAAGCCACAAGTAGTTGTATTGGCAGCAAGTAGTTGGCAGAAAGTATTGTTAGTGAAAATATGCGGTGATCAATTTTGCATTTCTGTAACTAGTCCATTACAGTAGTCTGCAATTTTATTTGAATGCAATGTTGATGGACACAGCAGCAAGTTTATGAAATGAAATGAAATGCTATCCATTGGAGTCCATTTGGAGTTGCTCCATTGCTTGTGAGATGCTCTATATGTGACCTATGTTTTGCCGGTTGTGAGTGACCTCTGTTTTGCCGGAAATGTTGATTCATTTCCATTCCGGCAAATTTCAGGCGCTCTATATGTGCACTTTCTAGCAAAGGTCATGCCGAAATTTTTCGTGAATTTCAGCATGACTTGTGCTAGAAAGTTGGACATATCGAGTGCTCGAGATTTGTCGCGACGGGAATGAAACGACATTTCCGGCAAAATAAAGGTCACTTTTTTTCATTATTCACTTTATTATATAAAGTTCGATAATTAAACCACTACGGCATTGAACCCTAGGAAACATGACCGACACCGATGAGGCCGGAGGTTCTCAGTCCCAATTAGGTCGAGCACATGCCTACCTCGACTTTTTGGCGGATCAGGAGAGACAGCAAGCTGGGTGTCAGGACCCCCTTGTCATGACGGATGACGACGGCGCCGACACTGATGCCACCAACGACACCGGCACTGAGACTGGCACTGATGATGTTCCTAACTACAGCACGGAAGGTGGGACCTCCCAAGCCAGTGAGGGAAAGAAGGAAAAGAGGACACGGCACCGAAATGAGCTCGGCACCGGAAGACTGGTGGTCACGGCGGTGCACCCTGGAGAGTTTGAGCCAATAGAGCCGCGGGGAGTGGCAGCGTGTTACGGCAACTAACTAGCATGTATCCTACGAGATACAACTAACATCAACACCACGAAAATACGGAAGAATGAAAATTTGAAGAAGCTGCTCCTAACTAGGTTGCACGCAAGATTCTTATTCCCCGGTCAGAATGACGATGTCGACCCATGGGATGATGATGCCATAAAAAAATCAACAACAAAGCCCTAGGGAAGTTAAGCAACGCATTGAGCGCTTGGAAAACTAGGGTGAAAAGGGCGATTGAAGTAGACCATGAAACCTACGCCAAGATTGTTGCAGACAATCCGAAAATTACGATAGAGGACTTTGAAAAGTTCAAGGAGACTTGCAATGAAGAAGCTACCAAGGCCAGGTCGGAGAGAGGCAAGCAGCTACAGGCAAAGAACATGGGGAACCGCCGCCTTGGAAGTCATGGTTACACGGGAAAGAGGCCCATGTGGGCTAAGGAGGACGCAGAACATGAACGTCAGGGGATCCCAGACCCATTGGCTGAGTTCACCGACCAGCAGGAGCACGACTTCATCAGGGCCTGATTCTCGTGGGACCCCAAAAAAATTCACGGACGGGCCGACTAGGAAATTCATGAGATTACTGGTAATTATCCTTTTACCACCTTACATATTAGCTTCTAATTAATGAAGTCTACTACATTCTAGTCACATTCGTAAATGATTCGTGGTCCATTTTGTAGAGAGAGCAACACAAGCTTGTAGCCGAAAGCGACTCATCGACTTAGTCATCGACGAAGTACAAGTGGGACACTCCTTTCAACCGGGCCATGAACATAATGATGGGACACCCGCCTGGCCAACGGCCGCAATATGGACGTGTGCACGACGCTGGGTATGGCGCCACGTGGAAGTACTATTATAACGAGGACCCCGAGGCCAAAAGACAGAGAAAGAAGTTCAGTCAAGTGACTATCGACGAGAAGGTGGCGCGGGCGATGGAGAAAGCAAAAGCTGAGACCAAAGCTGAGATAATCGCTTCCTGTAGAGATGATATGGTGGCTGCCTTTACAAGCTTGATTCCAACTGTGGTTACATGGGCGCAACAAAATCCAAACGCGCCACCAAGTGATTTTCCCATGCCCAGCTTCACCGGGAGCAACTCAATCAACACCGCACCCATACCCGTACCTAGTATGGCAACCGCACCCGCACCTCCTCTAGCACCTGCTCCTGCACCCAGCTCTCACAGCAGCCCTAGTTCCGTCTCTGGCTTGAATGTCGGGCCGTCGACATTGGCTGAGCTCGAAGCCCTCACGGTAAATATGCGTCACACCTTCATCAACTCAACTAATTAATTAATCTTCAGTTGCCATTCTTGTTGGATCTCTGACGCCGCACGTATATGTCTTTGTAGGCCGACTCCACTCCATGCACCCTCCTTTACCACATGAAGGGTGGGTTGGTGGATGTGGGGAAGGGTACTATAGTGAAGCCCAAGGATCGATTGTTCCACCGCCGGTAGATGCCTGATAACGCCTTAAGGGTCTCCGTGGCGAGTGTGAAAGCGGGCTACGAGGGTTTCCCTCGTCCGATACAAACCGATGGAGAGGATGACGAGACCCCCATGCAGCTTGGCCAATGCAAAAATTGGCTGATCCTGTGGCCGAAAAATCTTCTTTGTGTCGAGGTGGCCGGGAGCACACTAACGGGACCTCAGGAAGGTATGACCACAACCCCACCTACACAAGTACAACCATCGTCTGTGCTGATTGCTGAGATCGAGAGACACGAGGAAGGAGGGCCAACCGTTCCGGCAGATGATGCCATCTGCCCCATGGAAGAGGATATGGATCATGACATGGAGGACGTCGCTGACCCTCTCCAGTATTTCAATACCGACTATGACAACGAAGTAACAATGAGTCAACCATATGAATATGAGATGCATGTACCAGAGCCGGAACGTCCTCGGGAGTGCAAGAAGTCTTTGTTCATGCAATCCTCGCAGGACACGCCTCCAGATGCCGGTTCCACCCAAGCTCAACTAATTAGCCAGAGTCGTCCAATGCTGAGCCTGACAACACTAGGGGTGGTGCTCAGGAGGGTCTTACAGACCCACCAGCACCTGAGCCCACTAAGAAGAAGCAGAGGAAGAGACCGACGACGAGAAAATCCAATAAAGCTGGCAATGTTGGTTCTAGCAGCCAGCCGCCTTTGACCAAGGTTGACAGTGTACCGATGAAACATGCGCCATTAATCCATCTCGCGGGAGAGCCAATGGTACCGACGAATGCACTAGCTGCCATAGTAGGGGATCTCAGGAGACTCCATGACCATGTGCTTTCGACATAGAGAAGCCTCCTCGCCTCGGATGACCCAGGATACCCTCTTTATACGGTTCTTGTGCCGAGCAGTTGCAAGATGTACGTCCACACATACCCCGCGGACCTCTTCTTCCTGAGGTTTGATTACATCTTCCAGATGTTTCAAATGAGGACACTCGATTTTACATTCGTCACCCTGTATGCGCTGCACATGAACTACATCCTCAGGAGAGAGCAAGTCACCGGTCTTGCGGTCGCGGACCCATACTACATGCATGAGGGCTTCTTGTCAATCAACGACGCCAACCGTCAATATGCGAGTAAGTACATCGAAGAATTCTTGGTCAGCAATAATGAAAGAACATGCGGTGCCCCCATGTTTGGTTTTGGTAATTGATGACAATCCCTATGGACTAATGGTTGCCTTGAGTTATATTTGAAGGATTTGTCCATAGGCATTTCTTGAAGTCCATGTGTTGGTTTCAAGGAGTTTATGTGGTGACCAAGGTGTTATTAAGGAATTATCCAAAGATTGGTCATGTGAGAGTAGAGCTTATTGCAAGCATGTCTTGAAGAAGAAGATTGTGTGATCATTCATGTTTACCTTCAAGACATCATCCAAATGAAGAGAGTTGGAAAGAGTCAAGGTTGATCAAGACTAAGTCAAGAGTGAATCAAGTTGATCAACACACAAAGAGCACAAGATGTACCGAGAGGGATCAAGCGATCCCATGGTGTGGTAAGCATTGTCGATTACGCTTTGTGTACTAACCCATGATCTTCGTGAGAGTTCTTTGTGGGGTTAGGTTGCGGTGTGCAAGTTCAAGTGAAGCATCATGAAGAGATCAAATGCTTGAAGCTTGCCGTCCATTGTGGCAACAATGGACTTGTGAAGATGTTGCGGTGCGCAAGTTCAAGTGAAGCATCATGACGAGATCAAATGCTTGAAGCTTGCCGTCCATTGTGGTCACAATGGACTGGTGAAGATGTGCGGAAGAGTGGCTCACCCATAGTGGAGTATGGGGGAGCAATCAACTAGTCTTCATCGAGCCAACACAACCAAGAAAGGTGGTCCAACTTGAGGGAGTCAAGATCGTCATCATCTAGCTCAAGTGGACCATATGCAAGGCAAAGGTTTGCTCTTGATAGGTTTTCTATTTTACCGGTCTCATGATGGTAGTTGGGAGACCGGGTTATAGGATCGATTGCCATACTATCAAGGGGGGCTCTCGATGAGTAGCTTGATCGTATCGTTCATAGAGAGCTCAAACCATTGCATCCTTGCATCATCTTTGTTGGTTCTTGTTTGGTTCTTCTCTTTGTGAGTTTTGGAGCTTATGGTCATCTTGATGACAAGCTCGAGTTCATCGAAAACGGAGTTTACTCGCATCTTCTATGATGTTTTCGATGTTGGAGGTTATGCCGGTTCTTCTCGGTTGGAGGTTTCACTCCTCTATTTTTTGGCATACCTCCCCTGCCTCTTCTTACTATAACCAGTCGCTGTTTTGATGCTACTCGTCTTGCTCAACTCGGAGCTCATATGAAGAAGTTATGGCAGTTCTGGTTTTCTCCCTGCGGTAGTACCGCGGCCAGAGCGGCAGTACCGCTTATCGCCCCAAGCGGTAGTACCGCTGTCCAAAGCGGTAGTACCGCCTATGGCCATAAGCGGTAGTACGGCTACGGTTCCGCGCTGGTACCGCCTCGATTTTGGGTCTTGCATTTTTCGTGTCGAGTTTTGCAGTAGTTGCACGGCAGTAAGGCACGGCAGTTCCACCTATAAGCGGTAGTACCGCCCTGATGGGCGGTAGTACCGCCTATAAGCGGTAGTACCTCTCCGGTCGGGCGGTAGTACCGCTACTGTTTTTTGGTCCCGTGTTCTGCTCCTCCAGCGGTAGTACCGCTGGGGTGCGCGGTAGTACCGCTTATAAGCGGTACTACCGCCCCAAGGTTCATGTTTGGTTGCTCCTTTTCCCTGCGTCTTCCGCCAGAGCGGTAGTACCGCTCGTGGAGCGGTAGTACCGCTCGTGTGCGGGCTGAGCACATAACGGTTGGATTTTTCCCCTTCTATAAAAGGGGGTCTTCTTCCCCAATGAACCTTATCCTTTGAGCTCGTGTTCTTCCCCCATTGTTGACCTTCTTTGAGCTTGCTAACTCTCAATCCCTCCATGGATTCTTGCTAGTTTTTGAGGGAAAAGAGAGAGGAGATCTAGATCCACATTTCCACCAATCACTTTCTCCTCTATGTGAGGGGAACCCCTTGGATCTAGATCTTGGAGTTCTTGGTGTTCTCCTTCTTGTTCTTCCTCTCATTTTCTTCCCTAGCATTAGTTGCTTCGGTGGGATTTGAGAGAGAAGGACTTGGGCACTCCGTGTGCCCTTGCCATTGCATTTGGTGCATCGGTTTGAGTTCTCCACGGTGATACGTGGAAGTTACAAGTTGAGAAGCTTATTACTCTTGGGTGCTTGGTGCCCTTGAGCTTGTTCCTCTTGGGTGCTTGGGCGCCCTAGACGGTTGGTGGTGTTCGGAGCTCAATCATTGTGGTGTAAAGCTCCGGGCAAGCGTCGGGGTCTCCAATTAGGTTGTGGAGATCGCCCCGAGCAATTTGACGGGTACCGGTGACCGCCCCCAAGGGTTGCCAAAGTGTACGGGTTCGGTGACCGCCCCCAAGGGTTGCCATTTGTACGGGTTCGGTGACCGCCCTCAAGGGTCCCTTAGTGGAATCACGGCATCTTGCATTGTGCGAGGGCGTGAGGAGATTACGGTGGCCCTAGTGGCTTCTTGGGGAGCATTGTGCCTCCACACCGCTCCAAACGGAGATTAGCATCCGCAAGGGTGTGAACTTCGGGATACATCGTCGTCTCCGCGTGCCTCGGTTATCTCTTACCCGAACCCTTTACTTATGCACTTTACTTTGTGATAGCCATATTGTTTTCTTGTCATATATCTTGCTATCACTTAGTTGTTTATCTTGCTTAGCATAAGTTGTTGGTGCACATAGGTGAGCCTAGTTGTTGTAGGTTTTGTGCTTGTCAAATTAACCGCTAGGTTTATTCCGCATTTGTTCAAGCCTAAACCGTAATTATTTTAAAGCGCCTATTCACCCCCCTCTAGGCGACATCCACGATCTTTCAAATAAGGACAAAGAAACGATTCTCCTACCTTATCATCCTAGGTAAGTCGTCCATGGATAGCACTATAACACATACGTGCATTTCAATAGTTACTTTGCACGCATGGAGGCTAACTTGATCGTCTATTTTGCGCAGCGGGGGGTGTTGTGCCGTTCTCATCATTCTTTACCCCGTTACTCCCGCGCTCTATATTTGGACCCGTCGAAGAACATACAGAAGGAAGATTACACACAGATATAGTATGTTCTAGACAGAGCTATGCTGGGCTTCAGCATGCGGGGTGGCTACATCCAATGCAAAAAACAAATAAGGCCGGTGTCGGTGTACAAAAGTAGGGGCTCCCCTTTTTACCCCTATACTTGTGCACGGGCAGTCAGAGCCGCACCTGCGGCCACACTTAGCAGGGCAAAGGGTGGAAGCAGAAGCACAAGAATATCAGAGCAGCACTCCAGCCAGGGGCGCAGAAGACGGAGCAGCAAAACGGGTTTTTCCCTGGCAAGATCCTTGCTGGGGCGGCCTACGCAGCCCCGACAAGAGCCTTGCCAGGCAAGCTCACCCAACGCCAACATCGCGGACACCCTTGAGCCTAAGAGTTCCGATACCATCGATAGCATTGGAACCAAGGCTCGGGAAGCGCCTGCATAGTTGGCATGCAGATCTTTGTGAAGACAAAGAGTCCACAAAGCCTAGATATGAACCAGAAGACAAGACGACCACAAGGCTCCTTGCCGAGGATGCCCACGAGGCCCCGGCAAGGCTCCTTGCCGAGGGCGCGCACAAGGCCCCGACAAGACCCTCGTCGGGAATATACACAAGACCACGGCAAGCCCTTGCCACCCCATCGTCGCCCCAGCTCAGCGGCTGACCCACCAGCTAAGGCAAGTACCCACATCGCAGTACGTGGCTCCTAGTCCAGCTAGTCAAGCCCCTACATGGTGGTATGCAGATCTTCGTGAAGACCCTACCACCACGCCATCTCAGCAGCCTGCCAGCCTACATGGCGCTGCATGCCTCGTTCGCCTAGACGCGTGTCGGAGCGAGGCGGCGCGACGACGGACGGGATGGGCCTTGTTGCCGCCCCAATAAAGCAACAGGACACCTAAGGAGCGCATTTAATGCGCATTGTCCCGTAATGACAGGCGATAAGCTTGTACACTGTATGCCTTTCCACCTCCTGTGTGCCACTGTGGCGACCCCTTTTGACTATAAAAGGAGGCCCGAGGCGTACTGGAGAAGGATTCGGATCTTTTGGACTACGGACGCACCACAGCTAGTTCAAGAGCTCAAGAACACTCAAATATACACCAAAGCAGGACCAGGGTATTACGCATGCTCGCGGCCCGAACCTAGGTAAACGATCTTTGTGCTGGCTACCAGACCCGCTCTTTTCACAACCCCGCGCCCAACCATAGAAGGGATCCCAGTGATCCCATAGGTGTCGTTTCCACCGACATCTTTCGCGCGCCAGGTAGGGGGCGCCGTCGTGAAAATCTGGTCTAGCAGTTAGTTTAGCAGCTCTCCTTCACCATGGCTCCCAAGGAGAAGACGATCACGACAATCGGCTCATCTGGAGCCAAACGGCCCATACCAGTGCAGGCGAGCGGCTGGGCGGTCGCAGACGGAAGCTGAGGCGCGGCCCGCGAACACCCACATCGCTCTGGCAGTCAAAGCCTGGCGAGCGGCGTTCGTGCTCGAGACGACGGGCCGCACGCCGCCAAATCCAAAGATGGAGCCGGGCCCCCCGCAGGCGGCACGGCCCTCCAAGGGCGACGCCGTGCCGCCTACGGGCAGCGCGGCGATGATACATCTCCAACGTATCTATAATTTTTGATTGTTCCATGCTATATTATATTCTGTTTTGCATGTTTAATGGGCTTTATTATACACTTTTATATTATTTTTGTGACTGACCTATTAACGGAGGCCCAGCCCAAATTGCTGTTTTTTTGCCTATTTCAGTGTTTCGCAGAAAAGGAATATCAAACGGAGTCCAAACGGAATGAAACCTTCGGGAACGTGATTTTCGGAACAAACGTGATCCAGAGGACTTGGAGTCCACGTAAAGCAATCAACGAGGAGAGCACGAGGCAGGGGGCGCGCCTACCCCCCAGGCGCGCCCTCCACCCTCGCGGGGCCCACGTTGCTCCACCGACGTACTTCTTCCTCCTATATATACCTCCGTATCCCCAAAACATCAGCAGGAGAGCCAAAACCCTATTTACACCGCCGCAACCTTATGTACCCGTGAGATCCCATCTTGGGGCCTTTTCCGGCGCTCCGCCGGAGGGGGCATTGATCACGGAGTGCTTCTACATCAACATCATAGCCTCTCCGATGATGTGTGAGTAGTTTACCTCAGACCTTCGGGTCCATAGTTATTAGCTAGATGGCTTCTTCTCTCTCTTTGGATCTCAATACAAAGTTCTCCTTGATCTTCTTGGAGATCTATTCGATGTAATCTTCTTTTGCGGTGTGTTTGTCGAGATCCAATGAATTGTGGGCTTATGATCAAGATTATCTATGAACAATATTTGAATCTCCTCTGAATTCTTTTATGTATGATTGGTTGTCTTTGCAAGTCTCTTCGAATTATCAGTTTGGTTTGGCCTACTAGATTTATCTTTCTTGCAATGGGAGAAGTGCTTAGCTTTGGGTTGAATCTTGCGGTGCTCGATCCCAGTGACAGAAAGGGAAACAACACGTATTGTATTGTTGCCATCGAGGATAAAAAGATGGGGTTTATATCATATTGCATGAGTTTATTCCTCTACATCATGTCATCTTACTTAAAGCATTACTCTGTTCTTATGAACTTAATACTCTAGATGCATGCTGGATGGCGGTCGATGTGTGGAGTAATAGTAGTAGATGCAGAATCGTTTCGGTCTACTTGTCGCGGACGTGATGCCTATATACATGATCATACCTAGATATTCTCATAACTATGCTCAATTCTATCAATTGCTCAACAGTAATTCGTTCACCCACCGTAATACTTATGCTCTTGAGAGAAGCCACTAGTGAAACCTATGGCTCCTGGGTCTATTCTCCATCATATTAATCTTCCAACACTTAGTTATTTCTGGCACCATTTATTTTTGCAATCTTTACTTTTACTCTTGATCATAAAAATACCAAAAATATTATCTTATCATATCTATCAGATCTCACTCTCGTAAGTGACCGTGAAGGGATTGACAACCCCTTTATCGCGTTGGTTGCGAGGTTCTTATTTGTTTGTGTAGGTGCGTGGGACTTGAGCGTTATCTCCTACTGGATTGATACCTTGGTTCTCAAAAACTGAGGGAAATACTTACGCTACTTTACTGCATCACCCTTTCCTCTTCAAGGGAAAACCAACGCAGTGCTCAAGAGGTAGCAAGAAGGATTTCTGGCGCCGTTGCCGGGGAGATTCACGCCAAGTCAAGTCAAGACATACCAAGTACCCATCACAAACTCTTATCCATCGCATTACATTATTTTCCATTTGCCTCTCGTTTTCCTCTCCCCCACTTCACCCTTGCCATTTTATTCGCCCTCTCTTTTCCATTCGCCTCTTTTTCGCTTGCTTGTTGTTTGCTCATGTGTTGGATTGCTTGCTTGTCATGATGGCTCAAGATAATACTAAATTGTGTGACTTTACCAATACCAACAACAATGATTTTCTTAGCACTCTGATTGCTCCTCTTACCGATGCTGAATCTTGTGAAATTAATGCTGCTTTGTTAAATCTTGTTATGAAAGATCAATTCGCCGGCCTTCCTAGTGAAGATGCCGCTACCCATCTGAATAGCTTCGTTGATTTGTGTGATATGCAAAAGAAGAAAGATGTGGACAATGATATTGTTAAATTGAAGCTATTTGTTTTTTCACTTAGAGATCGTGCTAAAGCTTGGTTTTCGTCTTTGCCTAAAAATAGTATTGATTCATGGAATAAGTGCAAAGATGCTTTTATCTCTAAGTATTTTCCTCCCGCTAAGATCATCTCTCTTAGAAACGATATTATGAATTTTAAGCAACTTGATCATGAACATGTTGCAAAAGCTGGGGAGAGGACGAAATTAATGATACGTAATTGCCCTACACATGGTTTGAATCTTTGGATGATTATACAAAAAAATTATGCCGGATTGAAATTTTCTTCTAGAAATCTTTTAGATTCGGCCGCGGGAGGCACTTTTATGGAAATCACTTTAGGAGAAGCTACCAAACTCCTAGATAATATTATGGTTAATTATTCTCAATGGCACACCGAAAGATCTACTAATAAAAAAGTGCATGTGATAGAAGAAATTAATGTTTTAAGTGGAAAGATGGATGGACTTATGAAATTATTTGCTACTAAAAGTGTTTCTTCTGATCCTAATGATATGCCTTTGTCTACTTTGATTGAGAATTATAATGAATATATGGTTGTGAATTTTGTTGGTAGGAATAATTTTGGTAACAACACATATAGAGGAAACTTTAATCCTAGGCCGTTCCCTAGTAATTCCTCTAATAATTATGGTAATTCCTACAACAATTCTTATGGAAATTTTAATAAGATGCCCTCTGAATTTGAGACTAGTGTTAATGATTTTATGAATTTGCAAAAGAATTTCAATGCTTTACTTGAAGAAAAATTGCTTAAGGTTGATGAATCGGCGAGGAACGTTGATAGAATTTCTCTTGATGTTGATTCTTTGAAATTAGATCTATTCCACCTAAGCATGATATCAATGAGTCTCTCAAAGCCATGAGAATTTCCATTGATGAGTGCAAAGAAAGAACCGCTAGGATGCGTGCTAAGAAAGTTTGCTTTGTGAAAGCGTGTTCTTCAAGTTTCTATGAAAATAAAGATGAAGATCTAAAAGTTATTGATGTGTCTCCTATTAAATCTTTGTTTCGCAAAATGAATCTTGATAATGATGGGACTGGAGATGAGTTACCTTTACCTAGAAGGCGTCCCAAAAATTCGGAGTTTTTAGATCTTGATGCAAAAATTGTTAAAAGTGGGATTGAAGAGATCAAAACTTTAGATATTAATGAACCCACTATTTTGGACTTCAAGGAATTTAATTATGATAATTGCTCTTTGATAGATTGTATTTCCTTGTTGCAATCCGTGCTAAATTCTCCTCATGCTTATAGCCAAAATAAAGCTTTTACTAAACATATCGTTGATGCTTTGATGCAATCTTATGAAGAAAAACTTGGGTTGGAAGTTTCTATCCCTAGAAAGCTTTATGATGAGTGGGAAACTACTATTAAAATTAAAATTAAAGATCATGAATGCTATGCTTTGTGTGATTTGGGTGCTAGTGTTTGCACGATTCCAAAAACTTTGTGTGATTTGCTAGGTTTCCGTGAATTTGATGATTGTTCTTTAAACTTGCACCTTGCGGATTCCACTATTAAGGAACCTATGGGAAGAATTAATTATGTTCTTATTGTTGCAAATAGGAACTATGTGCCCGTAGATTTCATTGTTCTTGATATAGATTGCAATCCTTCATGTCCTATTATTCTTGGTAGACCTTTCCTTAGAACGATTGGTGCAATTATTGATATGAAGGAAGGGAATATTAGATTCCAATTTCCGTTAAGGAAAGGCATGGAACACTTCCCTAGAAAGAAAATAAAATTACCTTATGAATCTATTATGAGAGCCACTTATGGATTGCCTACCAAAGATGGCAATACCTAGATCTATCCTTGCTTTTATGCCTAGCTAGGGGCGTTAAACGATAGCGCTTGTTGGGAGGCAACCCAATTTTATTTTAGTTTTTTTGTTTTTGATTATGTTTAGGAATAAATTTTTGATCTAGCCTCTGGTTATATTTGTTTTTATGTTTTAATTAGTGTTTTTGCCAAGTTAAACCTATAGGATCTTCTTGGATGATAGTTATTTGATCTTGCTGAAAATTCCAGAAACTTTCTGTTCACGAAAACAATTGTTAAAAATCACCAGAACGTGATAAAATACTGATTCCAATTGCAGTATATCAATGAAAAAATCTAGGTCGTCCTATTTTGGTAGATTTTTCTGAGTTCCAGAAGTTTGCGTTAGTTATAGATTACTACAGACTGTTCTGTTTTTGACAGATTCTGTTTTTCGGTTGTTGTTTGCTTATTTTGATGAATCTATGGCTAGTAAAAGAGTTTATAAACCATAGAGAAGTTGGAATACAGTAGGTTTAACACCAATATAAATAAAGAATGAGTTCATTACAGTACCTTTAAGTGGTGTTTTGTTTTCTTTCGCTAACGGAGCTCACGAGATTTTCTGTTAAGTTTTGTGTTGTGAAGTTTTCAAGTTTTGGGTAAAAGATTTGATGGATTATGGAACAAGGAGTGGCAAGAGCCTAAGCTTGGGGATGCCCATGTCACCCCAAGATAATCTAAGGACACCAAAAAGGCAAAGCTTGGGGATGCCCCGGAAGGCATCCCCTCTTTCGTTTTCGTCCATCGGTAACTTTACTTGGAGCTATATTTTTATTCACCACATGATATGTGTTTTGCTTGGAGCGTCTTGTATGATTTGCGTCTTTGCTTTTTAGTTTACCACAATCATCCTTGCTGTACACACCTTTTGAGAGAGACACACATGATTTGGAATTTATTAGAATACTCTATGTGCTTCACTTATATCTTTTGAGCTATATAGTTTTTGCTCTAGTGCTTCACTTATATCTTTTAGAGCACGGTGGTGGATTTGTTTTATAGAAACTATTGTTCTCTCATGCTTCACTTATATTATTTTGAGAGTCCTACAAAACAGCATGGTAATTTGCTTTAATTATGATAGGCATCCAAGATTAGTAAAAAAAATCTTATGAGTGTGTTGAATACTATGAGAAGTTTGATGCTTGATAATTGTTTTGAGATATGAAGATGGTGATATTAGAGTCATGCTAGTTGAGTAGTTGTGAATTTGAGAAATACTTGTGTTAAAGTTTGTGATTCCCGAAGCATGCACGTATGGTGAACCGTTATGTGATGGAGTCGGAGCATGATTTATTTATTGATTGTCTTCCTTATGAGTGGCGGTCGGGGACGAGCGATGGTCTTTTCCTACCAATCTATCCCCCTAGGAGCATGCACGTAATACTTTGCTTTGATAACTTGTAGATTTTTGCAACAAGTATATGAGTTCTTTATGACTAATGTTGAGTCCATGGATTATACGCACTCTCTTCCTTCCACCATTGCTAGCCTCTCTAATACCGCACACTTTTCGCCGGTATCATACACCCCCCATATACCTTCCTCAAAACAGCCACCATACCTACCTATCATGGCATTTCCATAGCCATTCCGAGATATATTGCCATGCAACTTACCACCGTTTCGTTTACTATGACACGCTCCATCATTGTCATATTGCTTTGCATGATCATGTAGTTAACATCGTATTTGTGGCAAAGCCACCATTCATAATTCTTTCATACATGTCACTCTTGATTCATTGCATATCCCGGTACACCGCCGGAGGCATTCACATAGAGTCATATTATGTTCTAAGTTTTGAGTTGTAATTCTTGAGTTGTAAAGTAAATAAAAGTGTGATGATCATCATTATTAGAGCATTGTCCCAAGTGAGGAAAGGATGATGGAGACTATGATTCCCCCACAAGTCGGGATGAGACTCTGGACGAAAAAAGGAGGCCATAAAAAAAGGGAGAAAAGGCCCAAAGAAAAAAATGTGAGAGAAAAAGAGAGAAGGGACAATGCTAATATCCTTTTTACCACACTTGTGCTTCAAAGTAGCACCATGATCTTCATGACAGAGAGTCTCCTATGATATCACTTTCATATACTAGTGGGAATTTTTCATTATAGAACTTGGCTTGTATATTCCAATGATGGGCTTCCTCAAAATGCCCTAGGTCTTCGTGAGCAAGCAAGTTGGATGCACAACCACTTAGTTTCTTTTGTTGAGCTTTCATATACTTATAGCTCTAGTGCATTCGTTGCATGGCAATCCCTACTCACTCACATTGATATATATTGATGGGCATCTCCATAGCCCGTTGATACGCCTAGTTGATGTGAGACTATCTTCTCCTTTTGTCTTCTCCACAACCACCATTCTATTCCACATAAAGTGCTATGTCCATGGCTCACGCTCATGTATTGCGTGAAGATTGAAAAAGTTTGTGAACACCAAAAGTATGAAACAATTGCTTGGCTTGTCATCGGGGTTGTGCATGATTAAATAATTTGTGTGATGAAGATAGAGCATAGCCAGACTATATGATTTTGTAGGGATAACTTTCTTTGGCCATGTTATTTTGAGAAGAAATAATTGCTTAGTTAGTATGCTTGAAGTATAATTATTTTTTATGTCAATATTAAACTTTTGTCTTGAATCTTTCGGATCTGAATATTCATATCACAATTAAGAGAATTACATTGAAAATTATGCTAAGTAGCATTCCACATCAAAAATTCTGTTTTTATCATTTACCTACTCAAGGACGAGCAGGAATTAAGCTTGGGGATGCTTGATACGTCTCCAACGTATCTATAATTTTTTATTGTTCCATGCTATATTATATTCTGTTTTGGATGTTTAATGGGCTTTATTATACACTTTTATATTATTTTTGAGACTAACCTATTAACCGGAGGCCCAGCCCAAATTGCTGTTTTTTTGCCTATTTCAGTGTTTCGCAGAAAAGGAATTTCAAACGGAGTCCAAATAGAATGAAACCTTCGGGAACATGATTTTCGGAACAAACGTGATCCAGAGGACTTGGAGTCCATGTAAAGCAATCAACAAGGATAGCACGAGGCAGGGGGGCGCGCCTACCCCCCAGGCGCGCCCTCCACCCTCGTGGGGCCCACGTTGCTCCACCGACGTACTTCTTCCTCATATATATACCTACGTACACCCAAAACATCAGCAGGAGAGCCAAAACCCTATTTCCACCGCCGCAACCTTCTGTACCCGTGAGATCCCATCTTGGGGCCTTTTCCGGCGCTCCGCCGGAGGGGGCATTGATCACGGAGGGCTTCTACATCAACACCATAGCCTCTCCAATGATGTGTGAGTAGTTTACCTCAGACCTTCGAGTCCATAGTTATTAGCTAGATGGCTTCTTCTCTCTCTTTGGATCTCAATACAAAGTTCTCCTTGATCTTCTTGGAGATCTATTCGATGTAATCTTCTTTTGCGGTGTGTTTGTCGAGATCCGATGAATTGTGGGTTTATGATCAAGATTATCTATGAACAATATTTGAATCTCCTTTGAATTCTTTTATGTATGATTGGTTATCTTTGCAAGTCTCTTCGAATTATCAGTTTGGTTTGGCCTACTAGACTGATCTTTCTTGCAATGGGAGAAGTGCTTAGCTTTGGGTTCAATCTTGCGGTGCTCGATCCCAGTGATAGAAAGGGAAACGACACGTATTGTATTGTTGCCATAGAGGATAAAAGGATGGGGTTTATATCATATTGCATGAGTTTATCCCTCTACATCATGTCATCTTGCTTAAAGCACTACAAAAAAATACACTTCCGTGATGATACGTGTTTGTCACAGTAGGTCGCGTTTTTTGTCATGCATGTACATCCATGACGATTTTATGACAGAATCAAGATAGTCATACCTGTGCTGTCGTAGAAGTGTTCCATGACATTACCAAAATTATCATCACGGAAGTGTCCACTTCCATGACGATAAATCGCGCGTCACAGAAGTGCTTTCGTCAAGGGTGACCGACACGTGGCATCCACCGTAACGGAACACCGTTAAGCTATCGGTCGGGTTTTGGATCCGATAACCCGTTAACAGCCCCGACCAATGGGAAATTTCCATGTGTAAAATTCTTATTGGCCGGACGAAACACGTGTCAGCTCGTCAGTGGGTCAGATAGGCGCCTATGATATGTCGACACGTGCCACGACCCACCACTGGTCCATTTAGCTTACAAAGCCGGCCCGTTTGACTTGATCAAAAGTTAACGGGCTGGCCCATGAAAAGCCTGTTAACGGTCTCTTCGCAAATAGCCCATTTTACGGCCCGTTAACTCACGACCCGTTAGGCCCTAAAGGAAATCGACCCGTTATGGTGCTCCATCGAATATAACACCAGCCCATTTCACTTTTGGCCCATGTATGGCCTTCATATCTTTCGGCCCTTTATAGGCCCACGGTGACTCTAGCCCATAATGAACAGTAATTTTCTTTATACCCGTTAACGGCCCGTGATTTACATGGGCCGTTTCCAGCCCGTGTTAGCTTTCGGCCTATTGACGGCCCATACGTTCTTGGGCTCCTTTTCGGCCCTCGATTACTTCCGGCCCGTTACTGGCCTATTCCCCTAATGGGCCAAATTCGGCCCATGGCAAGAGTCGGCCCGTTACTGGCCTATTCCCCTAATGGGCCAAATTCGGCCAATGGCAAGAGTCGGCCCGTTACTGGCCTGTTACCCTAATGGGCCAAATTCGGCCCATGGCAAGAGTCGGCCTGTTTTGGCCTGTTAACCCGTTGCGCCGTTTCCAGCCCGTCCTATATTCTGGCCCATTAACGACCCGTTATGCCTGTGACAGAATTAAGCCTTTGCTGTCCTACGGCCTGTTAACGGCCTGTTACCGTGCTGGGCCGATACCAACTACGCCCGATTACGGCCCATGTAGACCCATTTATCCGACGGCCCGAGGCCCACCGATTACAGGCCCATTTATCGACGGCCCGTAGGAGACCCATGGATCCTACGGCCCGTATATGGCCCATGGTAGTTGCGGCCACTAGCAAACCAGGGAAAAAGAAGACTAGGAAATAAATAAGGCCGAAACTAACGCTAGGCTATTAAGGCGATTGCACAGATTACATCCACTCGGCATCAAAGATCGCCACCAGTGCAAATATAGGGAACACCCTACACTATACAAAAATGGCTTGCTGTTTTCTTCAGCCGGTGGCTGCACGTTAAGAATAAATTTTGTATCGCACCAAAACAAATTACAACTATATAACAAAAGGAAGGTTGGCATAAAACTTAACACTCTAGCAGATAAATGCACCACTAGAAATTCAGAAGCTCAGTTCATTTGACCTGACTGTTACGTTTTCATGCTGTATTGTCCCATGGAGCACCATAACCCTCGCCTTCATTTCCCCTAGGCTCCTGAACAACATAGCAAATGTCTGATAGTCTGGTTTCAAAACCATGCATATCTTGACGACATTGAGCAATGTTTCTCCTTGTTTCACAAAGGGTCTCTGTTAGGGAATGACTTGTGTCTGGAGCGCAGATACAACATTGCTTTGAGCTTGCATATCTTGATCATGAGGCAGTTTGGACGATATTGCCTTAACAACCAACCCAGTATTACGCAGGAACGTGCTTTTGGCACTGTTAGTGGACATTGCGGTTATAGTTGCCTCGCCACCTTCAGAAGGTGGTGGTTCCACCATTTTTTCCATAGCTTGCTAAAAATTTGAAGTTTTACATTAGTAGTACCAGAGCAGAAGATATTAAGGAGGCAGCAAAACCAAACAAAATAGCTTTGGTCTATATACAGAACTTATTCTGGTGAACCCATGTAAAATATTAGTTGTATTTTATTGCAAAGTACATAATAAAACCAGGTTCCAAACATGTGACCATGTACCATCGCTAATGTATTGTCTATTTCTTCACATTGTATTGAGGGCTAAGGATAAAGATACGAAGTTTATAATACGGTAAGCATAGTATGACATCATTCATATCACAAAACAACTGAGAACAGACAAACAGGCAATTGTAACGTTGTGTGGGCAAGTCCAGCACGGAACTAGATTACGGGTCAAGATCAAAGGAACATCACTCCTCTGTTTTAAACCTTGTAAGGTGCAATGATACGCTAAGACAATTGTGTATAAAATTGAAAAGAGTAATAGACATTGGCTGCAAACCATGCATTTCAAGGCACAAGTCAGAGTAAGTAGTAGTTAAAAGGCATGAGGATTAAGGACTTACAACAGCGGCTTTGACTGGTGTAGTCATGCCCTTCTTCTTGCTGGTGTGATAGTCCTTGAAGATTTCCACAGCATTTGGTTCAGGTACTTTTTGGTCCTTGCAGGCTTTCCTCTGCATTTCGAACAAGTCAATATAGATCTGATAATATGGTACAGCGAAAAGAGTGAAACAACAGCTAATTACAAGAGCCTTGCAGTGTGTAATATAGCTACGAGATCCTGTCGTCTGTTGGAATTTCACTTTCGTATGGTTGGCCTTGTTCTTTGAACAGTTCACCTACAAGAAGATAGATTTGTGTGGCACATGCGTAAATAGGACTTCAACATGTGATCTGATCACATATATATAATGTACCTGATACTTCGGATAAGACCAGTGTTTAACAGGGCCCCTCCAGTCTTCATCCGATATATTTTCCACTGGAGATGTTTGGGAAAGTTCACTGTTAGCCTTGCCTTCAAAGTGAGTTTTCCTCAAGTTATACCGATACTGTCGCAGAGCAGACTTGAAAACATGGGTGTAAGCTTGTCTGGTTGCATCATCTTGGCTATCCAACTTGAACCTCATCTGTTGAAAATTATGGGAGTCTCATTATCAGCAACCTAGAAAGTATGGGACAGAGCAAGACGATATTACTAGTTTCCATACATAACCATACTTACAGATTTGGTTGAGGAAGGTGTTGAACTGGGTTTCGTCTTTGTTATTCCTGTACTGAATCCATGTTGGGAGGATACGTACATGACACCTAACGGCAACCGCTGCCTCTGATACTAACTTGGCTGACTCTGTAGCATCACGTGGCCTTTTTAAACCTGCCTCAAAACGGATCTCCATTCTTCCTCCTCTAGATTTAGTTAACCTATCGAGCATTATCCCTGATGTTTGTTTCCTCTTGCGCCTAGGTGCTAGTCCAACAACGAACATAGGAAGTGTTAGTGTACATCAAACTGTGAGACTACATATAAAGAAGCATGCAACTGTAACTTGACTCCAGCAACTACCTTCTTGCTGTTGAAGCTCACAAGGTTCATATGATATTGCCAACTCGTCTTGTGTCAAGAGTGCTTGGGAACGTGCTGCTAGCTCAGTTGACGCACGAGTAAGTCGTGCAGCTGGTAGTACTGTGGTAGGTGTTGCACGAACTAGGGTTGTGTCTGCTTGTTTGGTGGCAGCTATTTGTTTCTGTTTGGCTTTTTTTGCAACTCGTGTAGCATGGGATGCCGTGTTTGTAGAATTTTCCGCTGGACTTTGACCTTCTATTGCACCATCAGTACCAGCACAATCTGCAGGATTCATCCGCTTCTCATTCCCTGCCATTCTGTGTTTTTTCCTCTTTCTCTGTGCCATGTTAAGTCAAGCCGACAAGAAAAACGAATAACAATTTAGTTCTTCAGAAGAAATTGATGCGTGATGCAGACGAACTGAACTTTGATGTTAGACAACCACATGATAGGAGGATGTAATATGTATGAAAAACAGGACGGAAGAGATAACCAGAACTATGACGTGTAAACTAAGAAGAAGACATTTCACCAAATTAGAAGCAATGCAATGGAAGGTAGACACCATATGAAAGATGCTACAAATATCGCTCTACCAAGTTAACAGTGTCTCATCATAAATGGCGTTTAAACAAATGTGAAGCATTACAAGAAATAAATCATATGCAAGATGCAAACAACATCACACTACCATGTTAGAGGTCTCTCGTCATTAGTGCCATTGCATATTCACAGCATTGCATATTCACAGCTTATGATGTGTAAACTAAGGAGAAGGCATTTCAACAAATTAGAAGCAATGAAAGCTAGACACCATATGAAAGATGCAACGAATATCACTCTACCAAGTTAAAACTGTCTCGTCATAAGTGCCATTTCAACAAATTAGTAGTACAAGCTAGAAAAGAATGTGAGATGTAACCTATATCACACTCCGAAGTCAAACGTGTCTTATGATAAGTGATTGTTGCAGGTTACACAACAGTAGTAATTTGATGTAAGAACATGGTGTGATAGACAGATATTGTATGTTCTAGAAACAGGAACACGTGTCTTATTCAAGTATAATGTGTAAAGTAAGCAGATGGAATTCAACAAAATTAGAAGCAATACAAGCTAGACATCACACATAACATGCAACCACATATAACAGTGCCAAGTTAGAGGGAGCACCGGTGATGCTGCACTAGGGGAGACATGCCCATCATAAACACAGCTTTGTTGAGTGTCTATGCATGCGTTGTCTTGGAAATCATCTTGGGGGTGTGGAGGAGTAGAAACTGTAGAGGCCCTCCGTTCGGAAGGAGCACATTTATCCGCTGCCTTGCTAACTTCCTTCCGCTTTATTGATTTTGAATTTTCAAGTAAAACCGACAAGAAAAAGCAATAAAATTCTCTCTTCAGAACTCATTCATGCATGATACTGACAATCACTACTTTGATGTAAGGCAAACACATGATACCAGGATGGAATATGTACGAAAAACAGGACGGCATGGCATGTTCACAACTGTTTGTGTAAACTAAGAAGAAACCATTCCAGCAAATAAGAAGCAATGCAAGCTAGACACCACATGAAAGATGCAACCAATATGACTCTGCCAAGTTAAAAGCGTCCCATCATAAATGGAATTTCAAAATATTAGAAGCAGCGCCTGCTATAAACATATGAAAGATGCAACTAATATCGCACTACATATACTAAAGGTGTCTCGTCATGTTGATTGATGCGGGATACAAAAAAACAATAGTTTTATGTAAGGACATGCTTAATAGACAGATGTACTATGTACTAAATACAGGAAGGCATGTCACATTAACAGGTATAATGTATAAGCTAAGCAGACTAGCACATGCAGTTTAACCAGATTGGAAGAATTGCAATCTAGACACCATATGCAACATGCAACCACATATCACACTGCCAAGTTAGAGCAAGCACCTGCGAAGCTAGTGTAGGGGAAATGCTGTAATCAACTACAGAGCTACGTTCACTATCTTCATCTAGCATTTCTGTTTCTTGAGAATCATGTCGGGAGGCTGACGCTGCATTCTTTAAATGAGGAGTAGTCCCCTTGCCTACCTGCCTCGTCATAAGTGATTGGTGAGGGATACACAAGAACATTAGTTTGATGTAAGAACATGGTTAATACACAGATGTACTAGTATGTACAAAAAACAGAAAGGCATGTCATATTCAAAGGTATAATGTGTAAGCTAAGCAGATGCAATTTAACCAAATTGGAAGCAATACAAGCTAGACATTCGGCTGGAGTGGTGAGCATGATCATCTAGGACCTGAGAGCCTAGTGGGAGGCGGGCTGCTTCGCCACCATTGCAGCTTTTTAGTTGGCTTCCAGGTGATGCCTATCTTTGCTGGGCTTGTCACAGGCTCGGCCAGTGCCCTGACTAGCTATTTGTCTTCTGGTGCTCACGGGATGGTGGTTCATGTAAAAAAAATATCTTTCCTTATCTTACTGACTTCGGCCTTTCGAATACAAGCTAGACACCATATGGAACATGCAACCACATATGACACCGCGAAGTTAAAGCAAGCACCTGGGATGGTGGTTCATTGCGAGCGAGGTCATCAACTCCAGAGCTACGTTTACCGTCTCCTTCTGCTAACACCGCACCCTTTATAGCACTGTAACGTGTCTTGCCTACCCGCACACGAAGCTGGAGTGACTTCTCTCTTTTCTTTTTGGCTTCTCTCCTGGCAGCAGAGTCTGAAATACCCTTGCATAAAAACACAATAGTGAGAGTAAGGGTGAAGTGTGTGCAGAACTAGTGCACTGTAAAAGTAGCAGATAGCAGGTGGCTGAAAAATAAATGACATGAGACATATGATAGCTCTACAACATTGCATGGCAAACAAAATTAGATTCTACTCCGTATGATTTTGTAATATATGAGCACAGGAAATGCAGGTACTCCTCCAGCACACCACCACATGTGGTCATATCTAAGATAACAGTCGACTGAAAATAAATAGGTCAGTCGATTTTCTTAATGAACCGTCCGATCTATAAGGAACGAGCAGATGGCCTTCGTCTACCTCCCGCCAGTCACTATTGACGATCTTTCTCGAACCGCCAGCGACCACCGGCCCAGACCCCTGCCTCCGCCGCCCCGCCCTCCCATCGACCTCACACCACCGCCGTGCTTGGCAGCGCCCCCAGGCCATCCCTTTAATCCTAGCCGACCTCCAGATCGGGCGCCAGTAGCTCTAGGCCGCACACGCCCCTAAGATAAACACCAAGGCGCTGCTTCCTCGGCATAATAGGCATACTAGCGCCTGTTACGCCGGGGAATGCTTCCGTTAATTGGGAATCAACTGGCCAGAAATTGAAATTCAGGGGGGTGACGGACCTCTAGCTAAGGTGAAATAGTATATGAGGAGAAACCTTGTGCATCGCGAGTTACTAGGAACATCTAGTATCAAGAAGAAGCGGTCAACTAGTGTCTTCTATGGGATGAATACCGTGCAAGCAGAGACGTAAGATTTGCACGAATAAGGGAAGAGGAGTACCTTTTTCGGTTGCCGGTGTGGTCACCTCCACATGTCACGCCGATCTTCTTCTTTTTACCAGGGAAACCGATGTTCTGGAGGGTGCAGGCTTGGACGAACCCATGGCCAAATTGTCGACTGTGTTGCCGTGGCCGTATGTCGGTGGAGGGGAAGCAGATCCGAGGCGGCGAAGGACCGCGTAGCAGGAACAGCTCCGGTGCGGTGGAGGGTGGCGAAGTTGGAGCGGCAGCGGTGAGGCGCAGGACGGCGTGGTTGAACTGGCTCGGGTACGGACGGCTCGGCCTCGGCTTCAACTACTAGCTGTGGAGGGCGTTGCGGTTGAGGTTGCGGTGGACGACGACGTCGGGGTATCGGCTCCGGCGTGATGGAGGAGGGTGGCGGTTGATGGGTGGGATGGGGTGGCGGACGGAGGACGCCGCGGTTTCGCGGCTGGTGGAGAGGTAGTTTTGGCGCCCACGGAGTATGAATGGGGAATCGGACGGGTGGGGGGAACCATGTTTCGGTCTGGGATGCGCTTGTTTTTTGCTTTTTTGAACAGAAGATGGGACGCGCTTGTTTAAAATTTGGGGAAAGTACAATCTTTGCCCCCCTCTTAAATTTCGGACCTACTGCGGGTCGGGGGTAGGATGGTAATCCCAGGTGTCCCAAATAGTGGGCGGGAGCGATTTCGGCCGTGCGCATGTGTGCTTAGGCGGCCATTGTGTATGAATGTTTTTCGGATGCGGTTGCGTGGCGTCTAGATGAAGCTACAAACCTACCCCGGTTTAGACCTTTGGTCGTCGGGCCGGTAGGTTTCATGGGTCGGAGTTATTAGAAAAGTAATTTCCTTGTACTAGCAAACATTGGTCTCACGCGGTTTCGGGCGAGTAGAGGCTCTTTTGGCGCTTCGTTCGAAATTTTGAAACACAAGCATTCACGTTTAGAGTACTCTTGAACTATGAGGATTGACCTAAATAGACAACGTTATATTTGACCTTGTATGTTTGAAAACCTCATTAAATTATCCGCTTCTTTTTGAAATTTTGACACTTGAAAATCCTATAACTACGATTATTTTGGAATGGAGGAGCTAAATTTGAATCTATTTTGTACATGACTACATATGCTATTATGTACAAAATCAGAGCAAAGATTGGTGCCCCCATAATTTAGGTATGGTTTACAAATGCCATGATATCAAATTCAAATAATTGAATGGACTTCATGTTGAATTCGATTTTTTTAAACCACCTTAAGTTGAATTCAAATGTATGCTAGTTCATAGGTAGCTATTTATAATCTCCATTGTGTAACTTTCGTATGTATAATGTGCTTTACACACACAACATGAACTATACTCACGTTTATATTCGATTGCTAAAGCGATGCATTGTCTGGAGTTCAAAATACTAACTATGTGGATCAATTGTGTCGAATAATAACATAGACATGCTCAAATTCGATAGAATCTAGATGTCTGATGGATCAATGACCGCTCCTTACGCGAATTGCAAATATCATGATCCCATCCTAATATTTGGATACAATTTATATCTTTAATCAATGTGTAGAGCAGTCTTTTACGTGTAGTTTCACTCTCCATCGGTGGTCTCTCACACATGCTCACACACTCTCTCCCGAGGTGTCTTTCTCGCACACATGCTCTAGATATAACCCTCCCTCCCTCTCGTAACCATTTACAACTGTTTTCACTAACCTTTATCACAAGCACTCTTCCTCTCGCAAACATACACACGCACAATCCTCATCGACCCTTTCTATATACATGGACCTGCCTACGTGTCTCATGTACGCACATTATCTTTACGCCTGTCTCTCACGCATTGTCTCACACCTCTCTTCCTAATCGACGAGTACGATTCTAGCAGAGCATTCTGTAGGATGCCCCTTAAAGTTAGGTTGGATGAATAGTAATATCAGAGATAAAGGGGTTACCTTAGTCCGAGAACCTAGGGTTACAAATCCTAGCCGGCTTTGTCAGTGGACACAGAGTCCTTCACAATTCTGCTATCTTTGTCTTGTACGACTAGTCATCCATGGATCTTCCTAAATGCATCACGGGCCGACCAATGTGGCGCAGGACGGAACCGAACGAAGGGCCTCACCTCGACCCACCGGACCTCACACGGTGACACACCCTCTGCCCCCACGTCTCATTATCTTCTCACACCCACACATACCAACACAAACACCACACACACAGAAAATTTCTCCTGGTGCCTCTATTCCCTCCCCCCTTGCATATACACACTCAAGGGAATGGAATCTCTTGTCGTGACGTCATATTCGTCTCTCTCTCTCTCTAGACCACTCTCATTTCTCGTGCTATCTCTCCCATGCCCCCCCCATCGGCCCCTCTATCCATGCCTCTCTCGAATACGTAATACACACACATACCTCTCTAGAACCCGCCAAATGCATCAACTACACATTCACACATGTTATATCACGTACCCCATTGATCTAAAAAGCCCTCTCTTCACGTTTATTTCGCATACACCATTCCTTTTGAATAAAGTGTGGCCAAAAAATTATTTTAGAGTTTCTACATATATACAACATTACAAAGTTATATGGAGGAGTACGAACGCTAATTTGCATTGCATGGTGCCCACAATGATATTTATTCCGCACTGTGAATTTGTATATTTTTATACTATATACAAAGTTAGTCATAATAAAGAGAAACGAAGAGCATCTCTCTCTCCATCGCATACCCCCCTGTACGCCCCTTTCACGTATGCACACAAAACTATCTGCAGGTCCTCTAAAAGTAAGCCCCCAGAAAATTCACGCATGTTTCATCTTTCTCTCGCGATATATGCAATGACGATCATTGTATTTGAAGCGAAAGCACGATACGTACATTGGACTTCAGAATCCACTCATTACGGTCACCATTTACGTTTAGTGGTTATTATACAGTCACGGGCTCACCGTACAACTCTGTATTTGCTCATGACATGACTAGTTGACCAGTTAAACACTCCACGTGGCACCTCTAGTGTTGCATCACATTATCTCACTACCATCATGCCCACCTGTCGACTTGTATCTACTCTACATCTACACTCTTATAAAATACATAAAATACACTCTTATAAAAAACAGAGTTGGTGATGATGGTGTGCCTGCCATCCTGCAATATAGGCCGTCCGATTTATATCTGACGGATAGGAAAGAAACTATGGCAATTTTGCAAAAAGGTACCCACACACCTCTCCACATTTGCAAATAAGGCCTTCCCTCGTTCATCCTTTTCTCTCACAAGATAAACAAGTCATACAAATGCATCTTGATGTTACGTGCAACGCACGGGCATCTTGCTAGTAAGAATGAAAACAAACGACAAAAAAATATTTGGACGGTGGTTCGAAGTCATGACCGCGGGCACAGCGGACAAGGTGGCCTTGTATTGGTATGCTGAGCCGTCTGTTTTAACACACAAGAGCTGGTGTGGTGATTATACACACACGCACGCATGCACACGAACTGCATCCACGCAACACTCACACAAACACATGCACCCATGCACACACACAACACGCACACGTACACACGCAGCCACGCATGCACGCAACAATCACACGCACACACGCAACACTCACATGCACACACGCACGCATGCATGCACACACCAGTACACCACACGACCAACACACACTCTCACGCTCAAGTGCTCAACCTACACGTGCATGCGCACACATCAGGCCCTGACAGACACATACACAACCAGGTGATTCCCGCGCACGGGTTGGAGCCTTGTCGCGCCTGCGTAAATTTGTGTTTATCTGACCTTTTGCCTATGCAAACTGACAGGTGGGACCCACAAGGAACATGGTCAATTTAACTAGTCAACATGGCGCCACGCAGACTATTTGGCCGGTCAACAGAGTGCAATCCGATACTGAACTGTGAGCAAGTGACCGTATAATCACCGCAAAACGTATATAGTGACCGTAATCAGCTTATTCTGAAGTTCGGTGACCGTATTACGCTTTTCTCTCTGTAGGCCCTCCAAAACTACATCTCTACACGTTCTCGCATGTTACATCTAACAACTATGCAATACAGCACTACTACTACACTCTAACACAATAAATCATATGTGTTTTTAGTTTTACTAGATATCATATTGTTACTTATAATTATTCAGTTTGCATACATTAAAATTGCCTTTGAAATGTATGGCCAGTATCATCTACCGCGCGGGAAAAATCCCGCCCTTTCCTGTTTAATCGGGTTTGTATCGATGGATCGTGCGAAACAGCAAAACTATAGTACTATACAGTACTACAAGTGACAGTTCACTGGGCCGTCGTGTCGTCTACTCCTCCGTCGTAAGAGTGGAGCGCTCGCTTTCATAAATCTTCTAGTCCCTTTCGCCGACATGTGGGACATCAAGCTACCGGGTCCACGTGCCATACCGGAATACAGTGCAGAGCAGCCGGGGTGAAGCACCCCAGTCATGGCGCCGGCGTAGTAATGAGCAATGAGGCGTCAAATCACAAAGCTGCACCTTTCCCAAGTTAAGTTGGAGGGACGAAGCAACACCATCATTTCACTCGTTGCTGAATCCGCTTCTCCCTCATCTTCTTCAACTTAACCACGTGTTGCTTCTGCGTTGTTCTGCCTCATGTGGGACGCGGATCGGCTTGGTAAAGCACTGACACGTGGGACCGCATGTTAGCAAACCGCCAGGACAACGTCCTCCGAAAATAAGAAGCCTAATCCTAGACTTACAAAGGGCTACGTAGCTGCTACGTATACTTTCCATCTAATCTATATATCCCCCCCCCTTGATTTTTAGGTGGGGTGGGCCTAACCCTCTCCTTTAATCCAATCAAATAGTCCCACATAACATCAGTTCGTAACTTTACGTAAACCATTACGTGGATGTAGCATTGCTCAAATAAGAAACCTCCCCCGCCATCCGCGCGGCAAAATCACCTCCTTTTTACTAATCTTGATTCTATAATTTTTTAGATCAATATAATTGAGATTTGTATAGATAGCACACAGGAGCAAAACCAAGTGGTACGGTTAAGGGCATCCACAATGTGTAGCCAAATGTGAAAATAGCTTTTGGCATCGTGGGAACCATTGTGGACGGTGTTGCCAAAGCCAAAAAGATGGAACCGAAGCTCCCTGATTGATTGATTGAAGGAATAGAAAAATGCAACGTCTCTCCTCTTTCTCCCATGCTTGGACGCATGTAGTACAGTATAGAGCACAGAGTCTACTCCCCTGTCCCTTCTATCACAAATCACAAAGCAGTGAGGCGTCAAATCACAAAAGCACGGACGAAGCAACCATCATTTCACTCTTCGCTGACTCCGCTTCTCCATCGTCTTCTTCGAGAAACCATCTCACCGCACTAGTACTCCTAGTAGTACTAGTAAAGGACTTCCTGGATGCAAATAAGGCGGTTGTCTCGGCTTGCAGGCGGCACTTGCGAACGACTTACCGTGGTCTCCCTCAATGGTGTTCTCCGTCGAACGCACTTCGCCAAACCACCAAAAAAAGATATCGTCGACGTCACCGCAATGGGGAAGGAAGTCAAATATAGTTACTACCTCCATTTTTTTGTACACAAGGCCAGTATATCAAAATTACAATTTGCAAAGGGCCACTAACACTAATCGAGGCAAAATTGATGGGGTTAGCAACCAAGGACATTAATATCCCCTGCATGCATGCGGAAGTGAGAAGGTTGGTTTGCATGGCGCTGCATTAATCAAGCGATGAGGAGTGAGATGGTTAGCTCTTTGGTCTTTGGAGAAAAAAATACGCATTAATTGACACGTGAAACGAGGATTTGTATCGATTAAATCCCGCGAAGGAAAACCCCGCCTTTCTTTTTTAACACTAGTACTCCTAGTACGTACGTACTTATCCTGTTTGGGTCTAGGCCTTGCATTGCCAAACTTCGCCACACATTTTTGCCAAGCTTGCCTAAAGTTTTCAAAATGAGGAGGTACACTTGCGCACGGCTGTCGCGGTCGCACCGCACCCTCACACGGTCGCTCCTGCATGCCGCGGTCGCACCGCACCCTCACACAGTCGCTCCTGCACGCCGCAAACCCAACCAAGGGAACGCACCCTCACTGACACGTGCTGTCGCATGTGAACAAACCAAACTCAGCCATCCTATCGCTGACACATAATTTTCGTTCATAGAGTATGTTTATCCAACCGCATGTTGGGGAGTATCCGTACGGCCCGTGCGGTGGTCTGTTGGGGAAGAAGAAGAGGTGAGGAAGAAGGAAAGAAGGGTTAGGAGACGTAGGATATTCATCCAACCGCCTGAAATGGTAGACTGACCCAAGTCAGGCGACTTGCATAACAAATATATGTTTTTACACAGCAAAAGATCCATAAAAACAACAACATAAAGAAAAACTATCACTGCTCGCGGAAAGAGACGGCCTCGTCGTCTTTGGCTGCCGGCGCGAACCAGCCGTCGCTGCCGACGTGTGTCTCCGCACCGTGGTTGTCCTCGGCCTCCAGCTACTCGTTCAAGCGGAGCGTGCGGGCGCTCTGCACGGACGAGAGCACAACCCGGTTCAAGTCGAGGACGTCCGGTTCCGCCTGCAGGAGGGCCTCGATGGCAGCGGCATCCGCGCGCTCCGCGTCGAGTCGAGCCTCCGCCGCCCGGTTCAAGTCCAGGACGTCCGGTTCCGCCTGCAGGAGGGCGTCGATGAGAGCGGCATCTGCGCGCTCTGCGTCGAGTCGAGCCTCTGTCGCCCGGTTCAAGTCCAGGACGTCCGGTTCCGCCTGCAGGAGGGCCTCGATGGCAGCGGCATCCGCGCGCTCCGCCTCAAGTTGAGCCTCCGCCGCCCGGTTCACATCCATGACATCCGGTTCCGCCTGCAGGAGAGCCTCGATGGCAGCGGCATGCGCGCGCTCCGCGTCGAGTTGAGCCTCTGCCTCCCGGTCCTCCTTTAGTATCGCCATGTTGAACCGCTGGTCCGCCTGCACCATGGGGACTCGGACGCCGGCACGAAGTCGACGTCCATCGTCTCATACCCATCGGGGGCCTTCTGCGCCGCGACCTCCGCCATGAACATTGGATCGGCTTCCTCCTCCTCGTAGCTTGGCTCCAGAGAACTCGGGGATTGGCCCGCCGCAAAGCGAGCTTGGGAATGGAGGTCTGTGGCGCCGACCGCCGCCGCGATTTCTGCGCGGCGCTCCGGCGTCAGCATCTTGTAGTAAGTGATCTTGCGGCGCACCATGGCTTTCCGGCGAACTAGGGGACGCTTGATGCGGGCTAGGGGATCGAAAGGTGGGGGAATGGGCTGGAGATTTGGTGTGGTTTTAGGGCAGTGGCTGGCGTAGGCCGAGCAGCGAAGGTTCTGGTGTGAATAGTGGTTCCGGTGACGACCGGTCAATCGGTTTTGACTGTACATCGCTCTTGTCGCGTTCGCGTTGCAGCCCGGCACGCTGGACCCTCCACGTCGCTCACCGAATGGAACGCGCTTCGTCTTGGCGTTTTCGCTCGCTTGTGGGGACCACAGTTGAGAGCAAACCGACGTCCCTCCGCCTCCCCCGCCCGCGTCATTTATTATACTACCACTCCTCCGTTTTATGCGGAGTAAATAAAAACAGAGGGAGTATACTACGGATGAGGATCCCCTGACTGGCCGAACCCATTGAGTAACTGACATGCGGGGCCTAGCAAGCATGGGGTCCACCAGTAAGTGACCGAAAGGGAGGGTAAGCAGGGATACCTACGTCAGAGGATCCACTCCCCACTATACTACTTTGACAAATGTAGAGTAATAATATATGACATGCAACTTACACAAATGTTAGAGTAATAATATATGACATGAAAACTTACACAAAGCATATAGGGTCTAATGCATTTTTTCAAGGCTAACTTTGACCAAATGTTAGAGTAATAATATATGACATGCAACTTACACAAAGCATACGGTCAAATTCATATGTCAAAGGAGTTTCCAATGATATAATTTTCACATTATACATCTCATGTACTATTAATCTTTCAATAGTCAAATTGGAAACCATCTCAAGTACAAATCTAGGAGTACGTACGAATCTAACAATATTGATTGGGCGTTGTTGAATGTTGATACCTTTTTGATCAAAGTAGAGATACTTTGACTACACATAAAACTTAAATGTAAACTAGAAAGGATAGGGGGAGTATATTGTATGTTCAAACATGAAACGAACATTGAATACCCTTTATATATGATTTGCGGATGCTATGATCACCGGTTCAAAATTTTGAATCCGCCTTAGGTATCACGTGCCCCCACGCGTTCCCTCTCGATTTCATCTCGGGGTCCGGAGATCTATTGAAAGAGGACTAGGGTGGGTACATGCGAATGATACTCGGCGGAATGTTCAAATGAGGCATGTGGGAGGATTGACTCGACTGGAGGGCGACATGATCGATGGAGAAGAGGGTTGGAGAGGAATGAGAAATAAGCAAATGCCACATGATTATACTTGAACGGCTCAAATAAACAATAAGTTGTCTCACTTGGCCTACATAGTGAAAGGCCTAATGTGCAACCCGGAGCACTGACGCTCGAATATGGCCGGGAAAACAGGGAAACTGACATGTGGGGCACACCCGTCGGGACGATGTAGCGCAGACTAGACCAATGGAGGAGCTGGCCCACGACCTCCTCGCCACCGACAACCGTTCATGTGGGTCGTTAGGGCCAACAACAGGGCGCAGCTCCAGCACCGCCTCTGGACACGGCGACCGCGGTGAGCGACACACCCATATCGTCGCTAGACACGGCCGGTTTCAGTGTGCCGAGGGTGGCGTTAGTGCTGTGGCATGACCAGCGGTATGTTTGGTTTGTGCCCAAGGTTGCCCCATCAAAGCATTGGGTAGCCAAAATTTTGGTTGAGGTATTGGTTGCCCATGATTTGGCCGACATTGGCAAGAAAAATGAACTAGAGTTGGCTAGAGTTCATTGGCATGCCAAAGAAATGGCAACCATCCAAACAAAGACCAATCTTTGCGTCATGACCAAAATTTTGGTTGAGGTATTGGTTGCCCATGATTTGGCCGACATTGGCAAGAAAAATGAACTAGAGTTAGCTAGAGTTCATTGGCATGCCAAAAAAATGGCAACCATCCAAACAAAAACCAATCTTTGGGTCATGACCAAAATTTTGGTAAGGTGCACTTTGGCCACAATCCAAACACACCCCAACACCCGGCTCGTCGAGGATGCACGGGGCGCCGCGACGCGTCCGCGGAGTGGTGTAGCACGACCAACTGCATCCTCTGGACCTGAGACCATGCCGGGTCGTCTTGCTTTTTCAATGACATGCGGGGATCGCATGTGAGCAAAGGGCATCTCCAACATTGCCACGACCGCAGCTGACTACCCTGGCACACCAAAACCCTCGCCCCTCGCGCCACCGCGTGGTGCGTTCCCAGCCGGCGCCAGCTGCCCGCATTCATGCCGTCCGTTCGTATGTCGTCGTTAAGAGGCTCGGTGCCCGAGGAACCAACTCCAGCAACTTAGAGCAAGTATAGTAGAGCTGAGTCAGCGGGCTATAAGGAATAAACTAGTATATTTATGCTTAGTTGGAGCAAAGAGAAGAGGAGAGAGAAGGTAAGCGGCTCTTCGTGAAGAGCCAGCTCTAGCACGTGCTCCTAGGCACTTTGTGAGAATGAAAGGTGGGCCACATAATAAAAAAGTAGTACACTCTTTTGATCTACTATTATACATGTTGGCTATAAGATGGGTTGTAGATGACATGGCACTGGCTTATAGCCAGCAGCTGGCTATACTATTAACCATGCTCTTAATGACGCACCCGAACGCTTGGCCTCACCGGAATGCGCTCCACACCATAGTGCATCGTCCTCCTATATAGCGGCAACGCCCAGCTAACCTCCACACCATAGCGCATCGTCCTCCTACCTGGCACCACATCCGCCATGACCACAAGTGCAAACGCTCTGCGGGAGAGCTTGTCTTCGGGGATGAAGCTCGAGGTCGCCGCCCTCGCTCAAGTCGCCTCTCGCGACGCAATAGCGGCGTAGCCGGACGCGGACGCGACCGCACAAGCGGTGGCCACGTTGGCGGCCGACGACGGGAGCACCGTCAGCCACGCATCCTACTTGCCGCCGTCCAACGTCCGGCACCGCCGAGGTCGGGGACTCCTCCGAGGATGAGTAGGGCATGAGAGGCAGCAGGGCATGGTGTGCCAACTGGCCGGTCCGTATCCCGTGTTCTACTCTTCCTCACCGGAGACCACACCTTCACTTCACGGGTCTTGAACCCCGCCCCTGTACATAGAGATCGCAGATAGAGGACGTCGGTCGCCGCCGTAGAATAGGTTTAGGGTCGGGTTTCTTTTATTTTTTTGTCCTATAAAAGTTCGAATGTAATGAAAATCTGCCGTGTTTGCATTAATCTCGGCCGGTGTATATGAACTTTCACAATAATATACATGGTGGTGGGCCCCTCCCTCCCCCCAATCTACAATCAACAGCTCACACGTTTCACATTACGTTAATTACGTAACTGGGATTACGTAGGTGTAGCATTACTCGTCCTAAAAAACCCAACTAAGCCAACCTCCCAGCATATCGCGCGGGAAAAGACCCGGCCGCGTCGTTTTAGTCGGCATTACCGGATTACTAGTAGTAGTATCGATGGATCGCGCGAAGCAACAATTTTTTTTTGAGGGGGCGAAGCACCTAGTTTAAAAGGAAAAAAGGCGGTACACTCACAGCACTCCTGTCACGGTCGCATTGCACCCCACACACGTTCGGTCCTGCACACGACTCATGCAAAAGGAACACGCTTCGGCTTACCTCTTCACTGACACGTGGGACTGCACTTGGAGAAACCGACCATGCGCCAAACTCCCCCCGCCCACCGCGCAAAAATCCTCCCCCCTCACCCAAAAATTCCCCCCAAATCCGATTCAACCGCCCTTCGGCCAACTAGCCAATAATATTCCCCAAACCCCCCTCCCCCCTGTCCCCTCCACTCCATTCGCTCCGCCAAAGCCGCTCTCCCCGCCACGCCGATACGTCGGCGCCGCGGTTCGGCGATCCTCTTCACAGTACGCTCTCATAGACTGCCGTCCTCTAGCCGCGCCGCCACCTCTGGCTACGTTCTTGTGGAGGCGCACGGCGGTCAGCACCGCCACCACTGGCGACGTTCGTGTGGAGACGCACGGCGGTCAGCTTCTCCCACGGTACACGCATTCTAGACTGAGGCCCCGTTCATGTCGGTGTAGCGCTGAATGTTAGCTGATAGACGCTGTTAATCTCACTGTTTGCCGAAGTAGTTTACTGTCAATATGCTCTGCTTAAGAAGCTTCCTTGCCCTGTTCTGCACTCAATCTTCTTAGCTGAGATGGCATGCCAAGGCAGATTAGTTGCTAAAATATCCTGCCATATATTTATTGTGACGTAGATTGCCATGGTCTAGTAGCCAATCTGTTAGGTGAAATAGCTCTACACCATTTTATACTCGATCTTTGTTGCTGCGATGGCCTTCGATAGTTCGATGGCTGTGTGCTCGGCCTCATTGACTGCTGAAACAGCCTGCCATAACTTGGCACTCAAATCTGTTTGCTGAATTAGCTTTACATATATTTCGTTACTTAGATCTGCTCGTCCAAATATCTTGCCATAGCTTTAGACATCGACCTAGGTATTTTTTTCCTGGACTTCATAAAAAAGCATATATGTTTTTCCTGTAATATCTAGTAGAAGAACTAATTTGTATGTCTAACAGATGGACATGACTTGGATAACTTCTACTCGAAGATTCTCCGCTGCATATGTCGAGGGGGTTGAAAACTTCATGAACTTTATCAGAGCTGAGTACGGTGGTCCGAAATCAGATGTGCTCTGCCCGTGTAGCAGTTGTATGAATTCAGTTACAAGACCTGTGTCAACTGTGCAAAATCATCTACACTTGTATGGGATGTCAGTCACATATACTAGGTGGGTTCATCATGGTGAAGCTGTGAACGTCAATGTTATTGACTACGTGGAAGCAGCAGATCACCATCTTGATCTGCCTGATGCTCAGGTGGAAGAGGGGGAGGAGGTGGTGGTGGTGGAGCCAGTGAGTTTGACCAACATTGAAACAATGCTACGAAATGCTCGTGCATTCCGTGAACTTTCACCTGCAGAAGAAAAATGGTGGGCCCGCATGTTGGAACAATGCAACGTTGCTGTCACCCCAGGAAATAAGCTGTCAGTATTATCAGCTATGGTCACCTTTCTTCAGGTGAAGACATTTGAGCGGATGACCAACAAATCATTCGATGCGATGTTGGCTGCTTTCCGCGAATCTTTCACAGATGCGTCTGAGCTGCCACACACCTACAGTAAAATGAAGAATTTCCTTCCTGTAGTTGGAATTGGATATGATATGATCCATGTTTGTAAGAATAATTGTGTTCTGTTCCGGAAGGATTATGCCAACTTAATTGAATGCCCGAAATGCAAATCATCAAGATGGAAAGATGGCGATGCTGTGAAGAGGATTCCTCATAATGTTCTGAGACATTTTCCAATTATACCAAGATTGCAGAGGTTGTTTCATGATGTTGAAACAAGAGAGGATGTACTGTGGCATTCTAGGAACCAGGAGCACAGAGATCAGAATGTAATGAGCCATCCATCTCATGGTAGTGAGTGGAAAAGCTTCAATGATAAATACAAAGAGTTTGCTGCTGACCCGGGACACATTAGACTTGGCTTAGCTTCAGATGGATTTAACCCATTTGGCCACCAGAGCGCCACATATAGCATGTGGCCAGTGCTTGTTATCCCTTACAACATGCCTCCAAATGGCTGCACCAAAGAATCAAACTACATGATGGCCTTGCTCATCCCAGGTCCAAAAAGTCCTGGAAAGGATTTTGATTTGTTCATGGAGCCTCTTGTGGAGGAACTTCAACAGCTATGGAAGGGTGTTCTCACTCAAGACCTATATAGCAGCCCACCAGCTGATTTCTTTCTGCGTGCTGTTATAATTTGGTGCATCCATGATTATCCGGCTTTGGGCACTATGTCAGGGCGAACGACACATGGTTACAATGCATGTGTTCGCTGTGATAGGAATCCGCTGTCATACGCAATACTTAGCAAGATCTGTTACATTGGACACCGCCGTTTCCTTGCCAAGGGCAAGCCGCATCCTAGAAAATACCGAAGACATGTGTTCAATGCAAAGCATGAAAACTGTGATGCGCCAAAGAGGCTCACCGCCGATGAGTTGCAAGTGGAATTAGAGAAGGTCAGGCATATCACACCAGGAAACCATCCTGGTAATGGTAGCGGGAAACGGAAGCGTGGCAGGGTAGAAGAGAGATTATTGTTTACCCGCAGGTCCACTTTGTGGGACTTGGAGTATTGGAATGATTTGGATCTGCGGCATAATCTTGATGTGATACACATCGAGAAAAATATATGTGACATCATTATTGGCACACTTCTTAATATTGAAGGCAAGATGAAAGATACCTTAAAATCTAGGATTGATTTGACACACCTGGGTATCAGAAAGGATTTGCAGGTGCAAGATGAAGGTAAACCACGGGATATGGCACCAGCTGTGTACGTCTTGGACAAGGTAAAAAGAAAAGAATTCTGCGAGGTCCTGTCACGTGTGAGATTCCCACATGGATTTGCTTCCAACCCTGAAAGGAGAGTCAGTGTAGATGGAAACAAGGTACAAGGGTTGAAAACGCATGACTGCCACGTCCTACTTCAAAGGGTTTTACCTGTTATCCTTAAAAGATTGGGCCGCCCTGACTTATACAGAGCAGTTGCAGAGTTGGGACAATTCTTCAGGGAACTGTGCAGTAGGAATATCAGGATACATGCTTTGGAGCGTCTTAGAGACAAGATACCAACTATCCTATGCGACCTTGAGAAGATATATCCTCCAGCCTTCTTTGATGTGATGGTGCATTTGGCTGTTCATCTACCTGATGAGGCACTACTTAGAGGTCCAGTACAGTATGGCTGGATGTACCCTATTGAAAGGCGGCTAGGCACTTTCAAGGGTTATGTTAGGAACAGAGCTAGACCCGAGGGTTCCATTGCAGAGGCCTACATTGCTACAGAAGTGTTGACATTCTGCTCAAAATACATTGATACAGCTGATCAGCTTAGCAAAGAGGTGGGTGAAGACAATCCCGGGCTCAATGTTTTCGATTATTCTGTTCGAGTTACAGGGAAGAGTCGACAAGAGGACAAACCTAAAGATTTGGACAAAATGGTTTGGTATGTGTTGAATAACTGTCCTGAGATACTACCTTATATCAAGTAAGTGCAGTACTGCAGCTTATACATCGTAATCTACTAAATTTGCAGCACATTCTTATATATTTAGATGTTTGACGCGATCACTATGTTGTGCAACATCTACAAAGATGAGTTACTGCCGCAAAATCCAAGAAACATTGACAAACTGGTTATAGCAGGATTTGCGAAATGGTTCAAGAACCATGTAAGCTTTTGAAGTGCACTGTCAGTTTTTTTTAATATATTGAGTACATAAGATGATCAGCTTGTCTATTTTCTAACCATAGGTTAAGAAGATGCGGGAGGATGGGCAGGCAGTTGATGATGCCCTTTACTCACTAGCAATGGGTCCTGATACTCGGGTAAGACATTATGAATCTTGCGTTGTTGGAGATGTGCGCTACAACACCCTTGCACGAGACGAAGGCAGGAAGACACAAAACAGTGCCATCATGAGCACGGATACGTATGACAAAGAGACAACTGAAATGTATGCTAACATAACAGACATTGTTCAGTTGCAGTATATCTCCAGTTTCGAGGATCATCGGTGTGTGGTTCTGTTGTGCTGTCGTTGGTATAACCTGTTTTCCAGGATCGCAAAACCCAGAGCTGATGATTATTTCAAATCCATCAATGTCAAGGCGGTGTACCAGACCAACGAGCCTTTTATTTTGGCAAATCAAGCAACACAGATATTTTTCTTGGAAGACACATATGCACGTAGCGATGACTGGAGAGTATTGCAAAGGTTTGAGCAGAGGAATTCGTTTAATGAAGTTGCACAACAAGATGATGCTTACACTGCTCCTGATGTACAAGATAACACAGATGTTCCTAATATCTTTGAGAACCATCACGTCAATGACGCCGGCGAAAAGATTGCCTGTCGTGCTGTGGACATACAAGAGTTGATCAAGAAGAAGCCAACGTTCGAGGATGTTGAGGACGAAGAAGAAGATGACACTATGGGGAATTACGATTCAGACTGATACACATGGCGAAGATGTTGTCGCTGCTGCTGCGGATGATGATTACATTGCTTTTGTCGTATTTGCCTGTCAGAAGACGTTTTTTTATCTACTATGTGAAATTATGTTTGCTATGACAACTGAAACCTGATGAACATGTTGTTTAGTATTTTGCTGTGAGAACATCACTTGTTATGTATGCTGATTTGTGTTTGGTGATTGTATGACAACTAAAACATGATGACATTGTTGTTTAGTTGTACACATATTTGGCTGTGAAACTTGAATTTGATGACATAGTTTGCTCTTGGACTGCAATTTGCTCGACGTCTTCGAATGAGAACAAAGCTGACCCGACAGGGCCTCTGCTATTTATTTATTTATTTATATGAGCAAAAGGGGATACCCCCTGATTTCCGTTAATAGAAATCATTAGATGTTCACAACACTATGCCCAGCCTGCTACACAGGTTTCATTCATTACTAGTTTCAGCAAAGTGCTCATGTCGTAGCCACTGAATACATCACGAGTGCTACAAACACTGCAAATAAAGAGACAATCATCCTACAGAGCACATAGATTTTGCCCATTATCTTCACAAGCTCTTTCATCTCCTCATTGCTGTCAAGGCCGTTCAGCAGCTGTTGCTTGGCCATGATCAGAGGAACTGCATCTTTAACCTTCTGCTCTGCATCTTCCTCTTCTGCCGTTCCTTCAGTTACTTGTCCAACACCCCAACCTGCTGGTATTGGGATTCCTCGGCTAACCAAATAATCAGCGTAGTTGCATTCCCCCACATCAGCAACTTCCCAGAAATACAAATCACACGAATCTTCCCTTTTCTGCACGAATCAAATTGGAAGATCATCAGCCAAACTATTAAAAATATCAGCAACTGAAAGCAGCAGAACAACACTTAAACATATTATTACCCCATGATTCGGGCATTTGTAGAAGACTCGGCCAGGGTTGCGGATTGTGGTTGAGACGTGTCGGATGACTCTGCGTGATTTGCAGCAGTGGCACCACACCAACGGCAGCGGTTTGCGATGAGCAATCGGCTGCGGTGCGCGTGCCGACGGGGGTGTGATGAGACCCACAGGCGATGGTACGGGTGGCAACTTGGCGCATATCTGGTTGTTGCCTGCTGAAGAGCAGGTGGACGAGCAGCCAGCGGACATGGTTGCTGCGGCCAGAGCTTCTGATGCTTGGCAGAGTAAGTAGAGAAGAGGAGAAGCGAACATTGGATATGTCAGTTTCATTACTTGCAGAGGAGCATAGCACCATATATACTCATAGTCTAGGTTTGGATTCGAACCAGCTACAGGAGGGACCTCCTTGTTTTGCCAAAAAAATTATTTCTCCACCTGACAGCTGGGACCCACCGGCTGTATCTTCGCACGGAAGGAAGTGCCTCCTTGTTTTGCGAAAAAACTTATTCATCCCGTTGACAGCTGGGACCCGTCAGATTTGGTGACTGACTTGTGGGCCTACTAAGCGGACGTGTACGCACGGCTTTGTCAACTTAATCAATAAATGATTCTAGCAGCTGGACCGTTGGATGTTAATCCAACAGCTGTGCTCCTTCTTCAACCTGTGTTCTTGCTCCTGTCTCCCGTGGGCGGCACCGCGGCTGTGCTGCCGCGCACCCGAACCAGTGAAGTTTCCCACTCATCTCCATCTGCGACTCCACTGCCCCGTCTTCCCCATCTCCGGGTCGTTCCAGTCTGGGTGCGCTCGGCACGGTGTGGTCAACGTGGTCAACAACCGAGAGTCATCGGAAGATGACTGTACGTGAGAGGCTGACAGTGGGGACGCACCACGCCCATGGATGCATGCATGCAACGGAACGCGGCGAGGTCAACGTGGTCAAGGAACGACATCCATCGGAAGTATACTTTACGTGGAGAGTCTCACCTGGGTCCACGGCCGCAGCAAGTAAGTGCCTCCTTATTACGCGGAAAATAATGATTCCTCCAACTGACAGCAAGGCCCACTGGACGGGCCACCATATTTTGCGAAAAAAAGGTTTGCCCCCTGACTGCTGGGACCCACCTGACGGGCCACCGTATTTCGCGAAAAAAACGTTCCCCCCGCTGTCAGCTCGGACCCACCGGAAGTGCCTCCTTATTACGCACAAAAAATGAATACTCCCCCGGCTAGCTGGGACCCACCTTGGTGGGAGGCTGACTTGTGGGCCTACTAAGTTGACGGGGACGAAGGGCTTTGTCAACTTAGTCAATATGAACGATTCTAGCTCCAGTGACCGTACGATGTCCATCCAACGGCCGTAGTGCTTCTTCAACCTCTGGTCTTCTTGCTCCAGCCGCCCAAAGCAGCGCCGGTCGTGCCGCATGCTCCTGCCTCCCTAGTCGGCTGTGCTGCCGCGGAGGCCTCACCGCCCCCTACTATTCCCACCGCTGGCCAGGCCCTGCGGCGACGGCAGCCGCACACCGCAGCCGAACCAGTGAACCCTCGTACTCCTCTCCGCGCGGGCTTCCACTGCCGCGTCTTCCCCGGCTCCGCCTCGTCCCCTTCCTAGGCCTTGCCGTCGTCCACCGCCGTGGTGCTCTCCGCGTGGCGTGGTCAACGTGGTCAAGGAACGACTTCCACCGGAAGAGTACTGTACGTGGAGAGGCTGACAGCTGGGTCCGCGGCCACAACCCAGTTTTTTTGTGATTTGCCAAGTAAGTCACTTTGTCAGGCCTGTTAGGCTGCAAATCTTTCAAGACGAGGAGAGCTTTCATTCGGCTGGCCGAGAAAATGGCCCATCAGTAATGAGAAATGGGTTGTACATTTTTAAAACACATCAAACCGGCAATTAGTTTCAAATATCTTTTTTTTATTTCGAGATTTTAAATTACATTAATTTTTATGCGTGGAGAATTTGTTGGATTTTATATTGATATACATTTATTTTTAAAATCAGTTTGAATGTGAGTCAAAATTTCGGGACTAAAAACAGTTCGGACCGCACCGAAATATGCAAAATTTCGTATAATTTTTTAACCGTGGCCACAATATGGGCTGTACTGCTAACAAAAAGAATATGAGCTCCAAAAAAACCCTTAATAATTAGCAAATGGGCTGTCAATTATTAGAAATAATGGCAGATGGGTTGTATGCTGTTTTCCACAGATTTGAGGCTTTCCTAAAAAAAAGGTTGACGCACAAGCAGTGACTGTTGGATGGCCATCCAACGGCCGTCGTGCTTCTTCAATCTCTGCTCTTCCTGCTCCAGCCGCTCAAACAAGCGCCGGCGGGACTGCCTGCTCCCTCCTCCCCGCGGCCGGCTCTGCTGCCGCGCAGGCCTCACCGCCCCACCGTACTCCCATCGCTGGCCTAGCCATCCCTCTACTCACCCACACCTGCTGTTATTCTCCGGCGACGGCAGACGAACCAGTAAACCCTCGTACAGTCGTACTCCCCTCCGCGTGGGAAACAACTGCCGAGTCTTCCCTGCCTCCGTGTTGTTCCCTTCCTAGGCCTCGCCGTCGTCCACCGCCCTGGTGCTCTTGGCGTGGCCTGGTCAACGTGGTCAAAAATGAATACTCCCCCTGTTAGCTGGGACCCAGTATAGTGGCAGGCTCACTTGTGGGCCTACTAAGTGGATGGGGACGGAGGGCTTTGTCAACTTAGTCAATATGCACGATTCTAGCTCCAGTGACCGTACGACGACCATCCAACGGCCGTAGTGCTTCTTCAACCTCTGGTCTTCTTGCTCCAGCCGCCCAAAGCAGCGCCGGTCGTGCCGCATGCTCCTGCCTCCCGTGGCCGGCTGTGCTGCTGTGGAGGCCTCACCGCCCCCTACTATTCCCACCGCTGACCAGGCCCTGCGGCGACGGCAGCCTCACACCGCAGCCGAACCAGTGAACCCTCGTACTCCTCTCCGCGCGGGCTTCCACTGTCGCGTCTTCCCCGGCTCCCCGTCGTCCCCTTCCTAGGCCTCGCCGTCGTCCATCGCCCTGGTGCTCTCGGCGCGGCGTGGTCAACGTGGTCAAGGAACGACTTCCATCGGACGTGGACGGTACGTGGAGAGGCTGACAGCTGGGTCCACGGCCGCAGCAAGGAAGTGCCTCCTTATGACGCGGAAAATAATTATTCCTCCACCTGACAGCTGGGACCCACCGGACGGGCCATTGTATTTCGCGAAAAAAACGTTTCCCCTGACTGCTGGGACCCACCAGCTACATCTTCGCACGCAAGGAAGTGCGTCCGGGCAACAACAAAAAAATGATTCGCCCCCCTGACTGCTGGGACCCACCAGCTACATCTTCGCAGGCAAGGAAGTGCCTGACAGTCGGGACCCACCTGGTCGAAGCATACGTAGCGTTGTCATTCTGGTCGCGAACGTGTACGTACATATATACTGGTGGATGTAGAGGCGCGCACGTGTCATAGTAGATGCGCGTACGTGTCGTAGTAGAGGCGCGCACGTAGCATGTACACGTATGTACAGCGGCCAGGGTGCAAGAAAGAAAATACGGCCACGTATGTGTACATACGGGCGGGGTCTCGAACGCCTACTCGCACATACGTACGGCCAGGGCTCGTGTACATGGCTGGGTCGGAGCGGAGAAACTGCGTTGTCGTCGTGTTCATGGGGAGGCAACGGAATGCGTCGTGTTCATGGGGAGGCAACGGGATGCGTCGTGTTCATGGGGAGGGGTGTGGCGTATCGCTAAACGGAGGAAACGGACCTCCTACGGTCGAAACGGGGGTCCTGTTGATCGGGAGGAGTGTGGCGTACCGCAAAACGGACGAAACAGACCTCCTACGGTCGAAACGGGGGTCCTGTTGATCGGGAGGGGTGTGGCGTACCGCAAAACAGAGGAAACGGACCTCCTACGGTCGAAACGGGGGTCCTGTTGATCGAGAGGGGTGTGGCGTACCGCAAAACGGAGGAACGGACCTCCTACGGTCGAAACGGGGGTCCTGTTGATCGGGAGGGGTGTGGCGTACCGCAAAACGGACGAAATGGACCTCCTATGGTCGAAACGGGAGTCCTGTTCATCGGGAGGGGTGTGGCGTACCGCTAGGGTTTCCACTCCACCCTTTCGTCCGCGGGCTGATGTATTATTACGGGATAGACTTCCATGATCTATCCCCGAACTCTTTCCTCACCATCTCGGCGTTCATCGTCGTGTGTGAGGCCTTCCTCCACATCCAACCGCACTTCGGGCTGTGGCTCAAAGTCTTCAACGTGAAGCCGAAGGTAGTGGATGGCCAGCACGCGGAGTGCGGAGGAGCCATGGTGTGTAAGCTGGCCAATGTCTCCTGGCCAAAAGGGACTTTCGTGGAGACTGTTAAGGAATGGCCAAAACAATGGTTCTACATCACAGAACCTCACGGCACAAACTGGGCCGCGACTGCCGAGTTTAACTCCGGCGCTCCCATGCGACTCGCCTCCTGGGTCGAGAAGAGCCCGAACTGGTGTTTGCCGGACGAGCTGATAGCACGGCAGACGCGCGTTCAAAGCATGGTGGACAAGAATGTTAAACTTGTCGATATAATCCAGGTGAAGTTAGTTCGCCGGATTCTCCCGTGCCAAAGCCTAAGCCTCCCGCTATGGAAGTTCAATCCGAAGAAGCACCATACCCTGAAGAGGCTCTTCGAGACCACTCACGAAGATGCCTGGAAATTGCTCTTCAAGGGCAACGAGATACCGCTGATGTCTACTACGCAACCTTCTTCTTGTACACGTTGTTGGGCCTCCAAGTGCAGAGGTTTGTAGGACAGTAGCAAATTTCCCTCAAGTGGATGACCTAAGGTTTATCAATCCGTGGGAGGCGTAGGATGAAGATGGTCTCTCTCAAACAACCCTGCAACCAAATAACAAAGAGTCTCTTCTGTCCCCAACACACCCAATACAATGGTAAATTTTATAGGTGCACTAGTTCGGCGAAGAGATGGTGATACAAGTGCAATATGGATGGTAGATATAGGTTTTTGTAATCTGAAAATATAAAAACAGCAAGGTAACTAATGATAAAGTGAGCGTAAACAGTATTGCAATGCTAGGAAATAAGGCCTAGGGTTCATACTTTCACTAGTGCAAGTTCTCTCAACAATAATAACATAATTGGATCATATAACTATCCCTCAACATGCAACAAAGAGTCACTCCAAAGTCACTAATAGCGGAGAACAAACGAAGAGATTAAGGTAGGGTACGAAACCACCTCAAAGTTATTCTTTCCGATCAATCCATTGGGCTATTCCTATAAGTGTCACAAACAGCCCTAGAGTTCGTAGTAAAATAACACCTTAAGACACACATCAACCAAAACCCTAATGTCACCTAGATACTCCAATGTCACCTCAAGTATCCGTGGGTATGATTATACGATATGCATCACACAATCTCAGATTCATCTATTCAACCAACACATAGAACCTCAAAGAGTGCCCAAAGTTTCTACCGGAGAGTCAAGACGAAAACGTGTGCCAACCCCTATGCATAGGTTCATGGGCGGAACCCGCAAGTTGATCACCAAAACATACATCAAGTGAATCAATAGAATAACCCATTGTCACCACGGTTATCCCACGCAAGACATACAATAAGTGTTCTCAAATCCTTAAAGACTCAATCCGATAAGATAACTTCAAAGGGAAAACTCAATCCATTACAAGAGAGTAGAGGGGGAGAAACATCATAAGATCCAACTAAAATAGCAAAGCTCGCGATACATCAAGATCGTATCACCTCAAGAACACGATAGAGAGAGAGAGAGATCAAACACATAGCTACTGGTACATACCCTCAGCCCCGAGGGTGAACTACTCCCTCCTTATCATGGAGAGCGTCGGGATGATGAAGATGGCCACCGGTGAAGGTTCCCCCCCTCCGGCAGGGTGCCGGAATAGGGTCCCGATTGGTTTTTGGTGGCTACAGAGGCTTGCGGCGGCGGAACTCCTGATCTTTTATGTTCCCCGATGGTTTTAGGGTATATTGGTATATATAGGAGGAAGAAATACGTCAGGGGAGCCACGAGGGGCCCACAAGGGTGGAGGGCGCGCCCAGGGGGTGGGCGCCCCCCCTACCTCGTGCCTTCCTTGTTGATTCCCTGACGTGCACTCCAAGTCCCCTGGATTGCTTCCGTTCCAAAAATAACTTTCCCGAAGGTTTCATTCCGTTTGGACTCTGTTTGATATTCCTTTTCTGCGAAACACTGAAACAAGGGAAAAACAGAAACTGGCACTGGGCTCTGGGTTAATAAGTTAGTCCCAAAAGTAATATAAAAGTGTTTAATAAAGCCCATAAACATCCAAATCAGATAATATAATAGCATGGAACAATCAAAAATTATAGATACGTTGGAGACGCATCAGCATCGCCAAGCTTAATTCCTGCTTGTCCTCGAGTAGGTAAATGATAAAAACGAAATTTTTGATGTGGAATGCTACTTGGCATAATTTCAATGTAATTCTTCTTAATTGTGGTATGAATATTCAGATCCGAAAGATTCAAGATAAAAGTTCATATTGACATAAAAGTAATAATACTTCAAGCATACTAACTAAGCAATTATGTCCTCTCAAAATAACATGGCCAAAGAAAGTTCATCCCTACAAAATCATATAGTTTAGTCATGCTCCATTTTCGTCACACAAGAATGCTCTCATCATGCACAACCCCGATGACAAGCCAAGCAATTGTTTCATACTTTAGTAATCTCAAACTTTTTCAACCTTCGCGCAATACATGAGCGTGAGCCATGGATATAGCACTATGGGTGGAATAGAATATAATGATGGGGGTGATGTGGAGAAGACAAAAAAGGAGAAAGTCTCACATCAACGCGGCTAATCAATGAGCTATGGAGATGCCACTCGATTGATGTTAATGCAAGGAGTAGGGATTGCCATGCAACGGATGCACTAGAGCTATACATGTATGAAAGCTCAACAAAAGAAACTAAGTGGGTGTGCATCCAACTTCCTTGCTCACGAAGACCTAGGGCATTTGAGGAAGCCCATTGTTGGAATATACAAGCCAAGTTCTATAATGAAAAATTCCCACTAGTATGAAAGTGACAAAACGAGAGACTCTCTATCATGAAGATTATGGTGCTACTTTGAAGCACAAGTGTGGTAAAAAGGATAGTAACATTGTCCCTTCTCTCTTTTTCTCTCATTTTTTGGGACCTTTTTTATGGCCTTTCTCTTTTTTTTTTTTTTTTTTCCTCACTTGGGACAATGCTCTAGAAAATGATGATCATCACACTTCTATTTATTTACAACTCAATGATTACAACTCGATACTAGAACAAAGTATGACTCTATATGAATGCCTCCGGCGGTGTACCGGGATATGCAATGAACCAAGAGTGACATGTATGAAAGAATTATGAATGGTGGCTTTGCCACAAATACTATGTCAACTACATGATCATGCAAAGCAATATGACAATGATGAACGTGTCATGATAAACGGAACGGTGGAAAGTTGCATGGCAATATATCTCGGAATGGCTATGGAAATGCCATAATAGGTAGGTATGGTGGCTGTTTTGAGGAAGATATAAGGAGGTTTATGTGTGAAAGAGCGTATCATATCACGGGGTTTGGATGCACCGGCGAAGTTTGCACCAACTCTCAATGTGAGAAAGGGCAATGCACGGTACCGAAGAGGCTAGCAATGATGGAAGGGTAAGAGTGCGTATAATCCATGGACTCAACATTAGTCATAAAGAACTCACATACTTATTGCAAAAATCTACAAGTCATCAAAAACCAAGCATTACGCGCATGCTCCTAGGGGGATAGATTGGTAGGAAAAGACCATCGCTCGTCCCCGACCGCCACTCATAAGGAGGACACTCAAAGAACACCTCATGTTTCAAATTTGTTACATAACGTTTACCATACGTGCATGCTACGGGACTTGCAAACTTCAACACAAGTATTTCTCAAATTCACAACTACTCAACTAGCACAACTTTAATATCACTACCTCCATATCTCAAAACAATCATCAAGCATCAAACTTCTCTTAGTATTCAACACACTCATAAGAAAGTTTTTACTAGTCTTGAATACCTAGCATATTAGGATTAAGCAAATTACCATGTTGTTTAAGACTCTCAAAATAATATAAGTTAAGCATGAGAGTTCATCTATTTCTTCAAAATAAAACCACCATTGTGCTCTAAAAGATATAAGTGAAGCACTAGAGCAAACGACAGACTACCCCGAAAGATATAAGTGAAGATCAATGAGTAGTTGAATAATTATGCAATTATGTGAAGACTCTCTAACATTTAAGGATTTCAGATCTTGGTACTTTATTCAAACAGCAAGAAAAGCTAAAGAAAATAAAATGACACTCCAAGCAAAACACATATCATGTGGTGAATAAAAATATAGCTCCAAGTAAAGTTACCGATGAATGAAGACGAAAGAGGGGATGCCTTCCGGGGCATCCCCAAGCTTAGGCTCATGGTTACCCTTGAATATTACCTTGGGGTGCCTTGGGAATCCCCAAGCTTAGGCTCTTGCCACTCCTTATTCCATAGTCCATCGAATCTTTACCCAAAACTTGAAAACTTCACAACACAAAACTCAACAGAAAACTCGCGAGCTCCGTTAGCGAAAGAAAACAAAACACCACTTCAAGCTACTGTAATGAACTCATTATTTATTTATATTGGTGTTAAACTTACTGTATTCCAACTTCTCTATGGTTTATAAACTATTTTACTAGCCATAGATTCATCAAAATAAGCAAATAACACACGAAAACCAGAATCTGTCAAAAACAGAACAGTCTGTAGTAATCTGTAACTAATGCAAACTTCTTGAACTCAAAAAATTCTACCAAAATAGGAAGACCTAGAAAATTTGTTTATTGATCTGCTGCAATTGGAATCAGTATTTTATCACGTTCTGGTGATTTTAAACAATTGTTTTCGTGAACAGAAAGTTTCTGGAATTTTCAGCAAGATCAAATAACTATCATCCAAGAAGATCCTATAGGTCTTACTTGGCACAAACACTAATTAAATCATAAAACCACATCTAACCAGAGGCTAGATGATTTATTTATTCCTAAACAGAACCAAAAAGCAAGAAACTAAAATAAAATTGGGTTGCCTCCCAACAAGCGCTAACGTTTAACGCCCCTAGCTAGGCATGATGATTTCAATGATGCTCACATAAGAGATAAGAATTGAAACATAAAGAGAGCATCATGAAGAATATGACTAGCACATATAAGTCTAACCCACTTTCTATGCATAGGGATTTTGTGAGCAAACAACTTATGGGAACAATAATCAACTAGCATAGGAAGGCAAAAGAAGCATAACTTCAAAACCTTAAGCACATAGAGAGGAAACTTGATATTATTGCAATTCCTACAAGCATATATTCCTCCCTCATAATAATTTTCAGTAGCATCATGAATGAATTCAACAATATAACCAGCACCTAAAGCATTCTTTTCATGATCTACAAGCATAGAATTTTTACTACTCTCCACATAAGCAAATCTATTCTCATCAATAGTAGTGGGAGCAAACTCAACAAAATAACTATCATGTGATTGAAAATTAAGATCAAGATGACAAGTTTCATGGTTATCATTATTCTTTATAGCATACGTGTCATCACAATAATCATCATAGATAGGAGGCATGCTTTCATCATAGTAAATTTGCTCATCAAAGCTTGGGGGACAAAAAATATCATCTTCATCAAACATAGCATCCCCAAGCTTGTGGCTTTGCATATCATTAGCATCATGGGTATTCAAAGAATTCATACTAACAACATTGCAATCATGCTCATCATTCACATATTTTATGCCAAGTATTCTATGTAATTCTTCTTCTAGTACTTGAGCACAATTTTCCTTCCCATCATTTTCACGAAAGATGTTAAAAAGATGAAGCGTATGAGGCAAACTCAATTCCATTTTTTGGTAGTTTTCTTTTATAGACTAAACTAGTGATAAAACAAGAAACAAAAAGATTCGATTGCAAGATCTAAAGATATACCTTCAAGCACTCACCTCTCCGGCAACAGCGCCAGAAAAGAGCTTAGTTGACGGGGTGTGAGTGCCGCTTACCTAGCCTCCCCGGCAACGGCGCCAGAAACTGCTTGATGTCTACTACGCAACCTTCTTCTTGTAGACGTTATTGGGCCTCCAAGTGCAGAGGTTTGTAGGACAGTAGCAAATTTCCCTCAAGTGGATGACCTCAGGTTTATCAATCCATGGGAGGCGTAGGATGAAGATGGTCTCTCTCAAACAACCCTGCAACCAAATAACAAAGAGTCTCTTGTGTCCCCAACACACCCAATACAATGATAAATTGTATAGGTGCACTAGTTCGGCGAAGAGATGGTGATACAAGTGCAATATGGATGGTAGATATAGGTTTTTGTAATCTGAAAATATAAAAACAGCAAGGTAACTAATGATAAAGTGAGCGTAAACAGTATTGCAATGCTAGGAAACAAGGCCTAGGGTTCATACTTTCACTAGTGCAAGTTCTCTCAACAATAATAACATAATTGGATCATATAACTATCCCTCAACATGCAACAAAGAGTCACCCCAAAGTCACTAATAGCAGAGAACAAACGTAGAGATTATGGTAGGGTACGAAACCACCTCAAAGTTATTCTTTCCGATCAATCCATTGGGCTATTCCTATAAGTGTCACAAACAGCCCTAGAGTTCATAGTAAAATAGCACCTTAAGACACACATCAACCAAAACCCTAATGTCACCTAGATACTCCAATGTCACCTCAAGTATCCGTGGGTATGATTATACGATATGCATCACACAATCTCAGATTCATCTATTCAACCAACACATAGAACCTCAAAGAGTGCCCCAAAGTTTCTACCAGAGAGTCAAGACGAAAACGTGTGCCAACCCCTATGCATAGGTTCATGGGCGGAACCCGCAAGTTGATCACCAAAACATACATCAAGTGAATCAATAGAATAACCCATTATCACCACGGTTATCCCACGCAAGACATACATCAAGTGTTCTCAAATCCTTAAAGACTCAATCCAATAAGATAACTTCAAAGGGAAAACTCAATCCATTACAAGAGAGTAGAGGGGGAGAAACATCATAAGATCCAACTAAAATAGCTAAGCTCGTGATACATCAAGATCGTATCACCTCAAGAACACGAGAGAGAGAGAGAGATCAAACACATAGCTACTGGTACATACCCTCAGCCCCGAGGGTGAACTACTCCCTCCTCGTCATGGAGAGCGTCGGGATGATGAAGATGGCCACCGGTGAAGGTTCCCCCCCTCCGGCAGGGTGCCGGAACGGGGTCCCGATTGGTTTTTGGTGGCTACAGAGGCTTGCGGCGGCGGAACTCCTGATCTATTCTGTTCCCTGATGGTTTTAGGGTATATTGGTATATATAGGAGGAAGAAATACGTCAGGGAGGGCGGAGGGCGGAGGGCGCGCCCAGGGTGGGTGGGCGCACCCCCTGTCTCGTGCCTTCCTCGTTGATTCCCTGACGTGCACTCCAAGTCCCCTAGATTGCTTCCGTTCCAAAAATAACTTTCCCGAAGGTTTCATTCCGTTTGGACTCCGTTTGATATTCCTTTTCTGCGAAACACTGAAACAAGGGAAAAACATAAACTGGCACTGGGCTCTGGGTTAATAAGTTAGTCCCAAAAGTAATATATAAGTGTTTAATAAAGCCCATAAACATCCAAATCAGATAATATAATAGCATGGAACAATCAAAAATTATAGATACGTTGGAGACGTATCAACCGCTAGCCACGGATTCGGACCATGGACATGACATTAACCACCCCGCCAACGAGACACTGTCCGGAGCGCCTCCACGAATCTAGAGGTGGGGACGCCCAAGAAGAGGAAGGGCTCCCTTGCGGATAACTCTGTATGGGATGTCGACAGTAGCCCGGAGCGCCGCTCCCGCGCTAAGCCTCAGGCCGCATCGTAAGTACTACGATTCATGCATATCCATATGTCCGACCTCTTTTCCTCATTGTATGAACATGGTTAGTCGTGTTAGTTAAGTCCGGCCCACGACAGCTTCCAGCGATCCTTGTCAGGAGGTTCGCTGGACTCCAAGGAGATGGTCAGCATGTCACCGCCGACCGCTCACTCTCCCAAGGCCATGGACGACACCGAGGTGTTGTCCCGAAGGACCGCTCCAGGCCAAGGAGAGGCTCCGGACGCTGTTAAGAGGGCACCAGAGGGCAAAACCTCTACCGCCACACACACGGGGGAGAAAATCCCCACGGAGACTGGCGAGGAGGGCGGTATTCAGTTCGGCCCTCAGCCAGATATGACTACGGAGACCCGTACGGTTCCGGAATCCGGCGAGCGACCTCCTTTGAAAGAGGGGGGTGCGCCCATTCCACCGGTGGCCCCTGTCCAACCTGGGGCACCGGATAATCTGATGGAGGCGCTTCGAGGTGCCTCCATTGTGGAGGAGCACCGTATCCTTGTGGGTACGGTGATTGAAAGGGTCCAGTCCGCCAAGAGCGGGCTGACCGAAGCTTGCAGCAGCCTGCTGACAGGTTTTGAGGTAAGCGACGCAAAAAGAGAAAATCCCCTTATAGACAGTAGCCCCTGAGACACTGTCCGATGTTCGGAAAGAAAAGCCGGACAGAGGATCATTCCTTTATTGCAGGGAACTAACTAAATTTTTTTGGAATGCATATGCAGGCATCGCTGCTGGCCGCGGCCTCACATGCTGCCGAAGTCTCTGAACTTGAGCGGAGGCTGGAGCGGGCCGAGGAGGACCTCGGCCAGGTGAAGAGGCAGCTCCAGGAGAATCAAGGTATGTAATAACCCAAGAAGTGCTCGAAAAGAGTAAGATGTTGTATATTGACCGAAGTGTCTTGATATAAATAGGAGCCACGAACGAGGTCGAGGCCCTGAAAAAGGCCCTGGGCGAAGCCGAGGGGAAGGCTGTCAAGGAGTAGGCTGTCCGTAAGAAGCTGAAGGCCCGGGTCAGCGAGGTCCAACAAGAGCTCCACGACGCGGTGAAGAAGTGTGAGACCTTGGAGCGTGGCGTGTCGGCTAAAGAGGCCGAACTCTCCAAGGCTCGTTAGAGCGCGGAACGAGGCCCAGGGCGCCCTCCAAGAGGTCCAGGAGGCGAGGAAGATTGCGGCGGGTAAGGCATTCAGTATGCAAAGCAAATATGCGAAGAGGAAGTATCTTTTACTAACCCGGATTCGGAGTTCTCCAAGGGCTTTTGCTAATTTGCCGTGAAGTGTGTCCGACGCCGCGGAGTTCTTCCGAGCCGAAGAAGGGAGTTCTACGGAGAAGCTATTCTGGTCACAATATCTTGTGCGAGAGCATCCCGTGTCCTTCACCGATCAGCTGAAACAGCTGGTGGAGCTGCATAGGGTGGCCGAACTAGCCATGAAGGATTTGGTAATCCGGCTATGGTCAGCCGAAGCTATGCCCGGCAGCTACTTCTGACTCGTGAGGCGGATGGTGGATGCCTGTCCTCGGCTGGATATCGTCAAGCGATCGGCCTGTATTGAGGGTGCTCGTATGGCCTTCGCCCGTTGCAGATGTGGTGGGCGAAGATGAACGCCGTCGAGCTGGCCCTAGGGCCGCCAGACGGCAAGGAGCACCGCACACCCGAGCGCTATTTTGCGGATGTCCTGGAGGGGTCTCGCATTGTAGCAGCGCAGTGTGGGCAGGACATTATTTTTGAATGAATACATTCGGGTTGTCTTTACCTTGTATGATGAAACAAAGTAGGTTTATAATATAATGGTTGTTATGTTTTTAATTTTACCTCATGTGCGGCCGTTTTTATACGAAATCTGAGGGTTGGCCAGTCATCGGCTTCTGCCCCCACGTATGTACTACAGGGGTGTTCGGGATGGAATCTAAACAATCTTGATCCAATTATATGGTCCTTGAAGGAGTTGTTTAGCGCAACGAACCAGGCAATCAGACTATTCGGCTTTAACGCCCTCACTTAGCCATAGGAGTTCGACATTAAAAACATTGACGCAGCCCCTAGTTTCCGAACTAGAGTGCTATAAGCGTCTGATCAGGAAGTGCCGATCCTTCGCGCAACGCGGAAGAAATCCCTAATGATTTGTAACCACCGAACAGCTGACCGGCTCTCGCTGCATCATGACAGTCAGTTTTCGGCTTTCTCTACCGAGGTGCTCCTTTGGATAAACCAAGGCACAATCGCAGTAGTTCTCCCTTTACTACCTTAGCCGATATAGTGGAACGTAAGGTAGCAAGCACATGAGCCGGGCAACCAAAGACATGATTCGGAGCCAATGCATATAATGCTAAATTCGAGGTGCCGAACTATACTATAAAAAGTGTTCGGACTTTGTTGCCGTATTGTAGGGCGCCTGGGAGCCCCTAGCAAATATGAAACGTACCAAAGTGTACGGGTGCTAAAAGATAAGTTATTAAAGGAAAACAGAAAGAAAGCAGAGGTGATATCTTGGGCCCTTAAACTTGAGCCACGAACTGTTTCCATTATAATTGGGTTAATGCGTCAAAGCGCATGAATAAAAATAGTGCTATAAGCAATCCGGCTATTTAACATGCCATGACCAAGGGCGAGCTGCGTGTGGGTCTTGACAACAGGTAGAGTGACCTCTAGAGCTTCCCCTATACGTCTGTGCTTCTTGCCATCCTGGTATTTTTATCCTTTTACAGGACTGCTAATCAGGCCGTCCAAGAAGGCCTATGTAAAAGAAACCTGGAAAAGGAAAAAGGAAATAGTGAAAGTATATGTGTGTCCAGGATCGGTCGAGCCGAACTGTGGATCAAAAGCTTTCTGTGCCTCCGTCGATGCCCATGGGATTTCTAGTGCGTAATTATGCACGTGCGGTACGAATGCCACTACCTGATCAGGGCTGGGATGGAGGCCAAATTGCTAGTCGAGCTCTTGATGAGCCGCTCTGTCCTGCTGCAGCGTAGTCCGGACCCTCTTTACGATGTCCAGGGGCTCGGCAGCCGGATTACGGTTCTGCTTGAGAAGGCCGCTTTGTACTTCTGCTGCTAGGGCGGCGGTGTGCTCCTCTGTATGGAGGGCCCGTTCCGTGTTTCCGTTGACCGTTATGACGCCGTGTGGACCGGGCATCTTAAGCTTAAGATAAGCATAGTGCGGCACCACGTTGAACCGAGCGAATGCCGTTCGTCCAAGCAGTGCGTGATAACCACTGCGGAATGGGACGATGTCGAAGATTAACTCCTCGCTTCGGAAGTTGTCGGGGGATCCAAAGACAACCTCTAGTGTGATTGAGCCCGTACAACGGGCCTCTACACCTGGTATGACTCCTTTGAAGGTAGTCTTCGTTGGCTTGATCCTTGATGGATTAATGCCCATTTTGCGCACCGTGTCTGGATAGAGCAGATTGAGGCTACTACCACCGTCCATGAGGACTCTCGTTAGGTGGAATCCATCAATGATTGGGTCCAGGACTAGCGCGACTGATTTGCCATGCCGGATACTGGTCGGATGGTCCCGACGATCAAAAGTGATCGGGCATGATGACCATGGATTGAACTTGGGAGCGACTGGCTCTATCGCATAGACGTCCCTTAGTGCGCGTTTGCGCTCCCTTTTGGGGATGTGTGTAACATATATCATGTTTACTGTTTTCACTTGAGGGGGAAACTTCTTCTGTCCCCGTGTGTTCGGTTGCCGGGGCTCCTCGTCGTCGTCCTCGCTTTGTGATCCCTTTTCCCTGTTCTCGGCATTTAATTTGCCGGCCTGTTTAAAAACCCAACAGTCTCTGTTGATATGATTGGCTAGTTTTTCCGGGGTGCCATGTATCTGGCACGGGCGATCGAGTATGCCATCCAAGATGGATGATCCCTAACTGTTTCTCTTGTATGGTTTCTTCCGCTGGTATGACTTGGAGCCACTGAATCCGGCGTTGACTGTAGTGTCGTCGGTTTTATCACCATCGCTTCGGCATTTGTGTCTGTTACGTCGCAGCTTGCCGTTGTTGTTCTTAGCCTCGGAGGGGCCTGCTTCGCTGGCTGTGTTTTTGCTGCGAGCTAACCAACTATCCTCACCCGCGCAAAAGCGGGTCATGAGTGCCGTGAGGGCTGCCATAGATTTTGGCTTTTCTTGGCCGAGGTGGCGGGCGAGCCATTCGTCGCGGATGCTATGTTTAAAGGCCGCTAAGGCTTCGGCATCTGGACAGTCGATGATCTGGTTCTTTTTAGTTAAGAACCTAGTCCAGGAGTTCCTGGCTGACTCCCCGGGCTGTTGAACTATGTGACTTAAGTCATCAGCGTCTGGCGGCCGAACATATGTACCTTGGAAGTTGTTGAGAAAGGCTTCTTCCAGGTCCTCCCAGCTGCCAATAGAATTCTCGGGCAGTATGTTCAGCCAGTGTCGGGCTGGCCCTTTGAGTTTTAGTGGGAGGTATTTGATGGCGTGAAGATCATCCCCGCGGGCCATGTGGATGTGGAGAATAAAATCCTCGATCCATACTGCGGGATTGGTGGTTCCATTGTATGATTCGATGTTTACGGGTTTGAACCCTTCTGGGAATTCATGATCAATTACTTCGTCAGTGAAGCAAAGAGGGTGCGCGGCGCCTCTATATCGGGCCACATCGCGACGTAGCTCTGATGGAGTCCGTCTACAGCATTCGGCCTGGGCGTGGTTAGGTTTATCACGTCCAAATAGGTAGCTGTCGTCGTGTGCCAAGGCACGTCCTCGCGATCCGTAGATCGATCTTGTATGTCCTGCTCTACTGTCCAGGTCTTGACAAAGGTCATATGTATAGTCCCAGCTGTCTTATCCCTACCTTTACGGCGAGGTGGGACAGTCTGGTTTTCAGCTCGGGTTGTAGTTTTATCCCGACCACGCGGTGGCCGATCAGCCACGTTGCGTGATGCTGGTGCGGGATCTGGCGCCTCATCGTCGAACTGAGGTAGTAATCTGCGCTTCGGGTAACTTTTGGCTGGGCATTTAAGTCCATATTCCTTGGCTGCCAGGACATCAGTCCATCTGTCATTGAGCAGGTCTTGATCAGCTTGAAGCTGCTGCTACTTCTTTTTTAGGCCCCTCGCAGTGGCTATTAGCTGAAGCTTAAAGTGCTCCTGCTCCAGGGGCTCCTCAGGCACGATGAAGTCTTTGTTGCCGAGGCTTACCTCCTCCTCGGAGGGCGGACGGTAACTACCGTCCTCCGAGTCTTCTTCTATGGCCTGTTCGTCGGGGCTGGCATGCCCTGATTCCCGATTTTCCTGTTCGGCAGTTTGTTCATCGGGTTCTTCTGTGTCTTCGGCACCATCCGGAGTGTTGTCGTCTCCGGTGCCGGTGTTGCTATGCCTGCTGCGGCGGGATTTAGAGCGGAGCCGCTGACGCCGGCGCTTTGGTTGTGTTTTAGGAGGGTTCTCCTTTGCTGGGTTTTCCTTGTCATCACTGCTATTATTTTTCAGCGTATCTACCATGTAGACGTCATATGAGGAGGTGGCCGTCCATCGTCCAGTGAACGGCGGGTTTTGGCTCTCCTCGTCTGGCATCGTTGTCCATACCGTCGATGTCTTTGGAGTCATAGTCAAGCGTGTCAGTTAAGTCTTCGACAGTGGCTATGAAGTGGGTGGTGGGTGGGAGGCGAAATTCTCCCTCATGATCAGCCTCCAGCTCGAACCGGACATAATTCGGCTGTGAGTCCCCCGCCAAGGACAGATTTCTTAATGAATTTAGCACATCGCCCAAGGGCGAATGCTAGAAGATATCTGCGGCGCTAAACTCAAAGATCGATAAGCGATCCAGTTCGGCGTCCGCGGATGCACATGGCTCAGAATTTATGACAAGAGACGAGTCCGGAGTTCCGGTGACAAAGACGTCGTGTGACTTTAGGTCTATGTTCGGCTCCAACGCCGTGGAATCTGCGACCTCCGCGGTGGGGTTGAGCCTCCCATCCTCGGACAGCACAATATGCTCCGGATCTACGGCCAGAGCAGTTATAGGAGCAATCTCTTGGATGCGGCCCGATGACAGATTTAGGTCATGTTCATCGGGGTGACTAGGAGCGGTTGCCGCGGTCTCGAATCCGGCGGAGATCAAATCTCCACGGATGTCCGTGACGTAATTCAAGCTCCCAAATCTGACCTGATGGCCAGGGGCGTAGCTGTCGATCTGCTCCAGGTGGCCAAGCGAGTTGGCCCGCAGTACGAAGCCACCGAACACGAAGATCTGTCCGGGAGGGAAGGTTTCCCCTTGGACAGCATTGTTGTTGACGATTGAAGGGTCCATCGAACCATTTGGGAACGGCACAGTGGAACTCTCAATGAAAGCACCAATGTCGGTGTCAAAACCGGCGGATCTCGGGTAGGGGTCCCGAACTGTGTGTCTAAGGTCGATGGTAACAGGAGACAGGGGACACGATGTTTACCCGGGTTCGGGCCCTCTCTATGGAGGTAATACCCTACTTCCTTCTTGATTGATCTTGATGAATATGAGTATTAGAAGAGTTGATCTACCACGAGATCGTAATGGCTAAACCCTAGAAGTCTAGCCTGTATGACTATGGTTCATTAATATCTAGAGTTTTGATATCTTCAATCCCACTTTTACCAATTTTTGTATCAAGATCTAAAAACTCCGAATTTTTGGAATGCCTTCTTTGTAAAGGTGGATCATATTCAGTCCCAACATTATCAAGATTCATATTGCAAAATAAAGATTTAATAGGGGACACATCAATAACTTTTAGATCTTCATCTTTATTTTCATAGAAACTAGAAGAACACGCTTTCACAAAACAATCTTTCTTAGCATGCATCCTAGCAGTTCTTTCTTTGCACTCATCAATGGAAATTCTCATGGCCTTGAGAGACTCATTGATATCATACTTAGGAGGAATAGATCTAAGTTTTAAAGAATCAACATCAAGAGAAATTCTATCGACGTTCCTAGCTAATTCATCAACTTTAAGCAATTTTTCTTCAAGCAAAGCATTGAAATTCTTTTGCGAATTCATAAACTCGTTAACACTAGTCTCATATTCAGAAGGCATCTTATTAGAATTTCCATAAGAATTGTTGTAGGAATTACCATAATTATTAGAGGAATTACTAGGATACAGCCTAGGATTAAAGTTTCCTCTATACGCGTTGTTACCAAAATTATTCCTACCAACAAAATTCACATCCATAGATTCATTATTATTCTAAATCAAAGTAGACAAAGGCATATCATTAGGATCAGAGGAAACACTTTTATTAGCAAATAATTTCATAAGTTCATCCATCTTTCCACTCAAAACATTAATTTCTTCTATCGCATGCACTTTTTTATTAGTAGATCTTTCGGTGTGCCATTGAGAATAATTAACCATAATATTATCTAGGAGTTTAGTAGCTTCTCCTAAAGTGATTTCCATAAAAGTGCCTCCCGCGGCCGAATCTAAAAGATTTCTAGAAGCAAAATTCAATCCGGCATAAATTTTTTGTATAATCATCCACAAATTCAAACCATGTGTAGGGCAATTACGTATCATTAATTTCATCCTCTCCCAAGCTTGTGCAACATGTTCATGATCAAGTTGCTTAAAATTCATGATATCGTTTCTAAGAGAGATGATCATAGCGGGAGGAAAATATTTAGAGATAAAAGCATCTTTGCACTTATTCCAAGAATCAATACTATTTTTAGGAAAAGACGAAACCAAGCTTTAGCACGATCTCTAAGCGAAAAAGGAAATAGCTTTAATTTAACAATATCATTGTCCACATCTTTGTTCTTTTGCATATCACACAAATCAACGAAGCTATTTAGATGGGTAGTGGCATCTTCACTAGGAAGGCCGGCGAATTGATCTTTCATGACAAGATTCAACAAAGTAGCATTAATTTCACAAGATTCAGTATCGGTAAGAGGAGCAATCGGAGTGCTAAGGAAATCATTGTTGTTGGTATTGGTAAAGTCACACAATTTGGTATTATCTTGAGCCATCGTGACAAGCAAGCAATCGAACACATGAGAAAACAAGAAGCAAATGAAAAAGAGAGGGCGAATAAAACGGCAAGGGTGAAGTGGAGGAGAGGAAAACGAGAGTCAAATGGCAAATAATGTAATGCGGGAGATAAGTGTTTGTGATGGGTACTTGGTATGTTGACTTTTACGTAGACTCCCCGGCAACGGCGCCAGAAATGGCTCGTTGACGGGAAATCAAATCTTGACTTAACCTTGCGTAAGCCTCCCTGGCAACGGCGCCAGAAATCCTTCTTGCTACCTCTTGAGCACTGCGTTGGTTTTCCCTTGAGGAGGAAAGGGTGATGCAGTAAAGCAGCGTAAGTATTTCCCTCAGTTTTTGAGAACCAAGCTATCAATCCAGTAGGAGGCCACGCACAAGTCCCTCGCACCTACACAAACAAATAAAATCCTCACAACCAACGCAATAAAGGGGTTGTCAATCCCTTCACGGTTACTTACGAAAGTGAGATCTGATAGATATGATAAGATAATATTTTTGGTATTTTTATAATAAAGATGCAAAGTAAAATAAAAGGCAATGAAAATAGCTAAGTGTTGGAAGATTAATATGATGGAAAATAGACCCGGGGGCCATAGGTTTCAGTAGTGGCTTCTCTCGAGAGCATAAGTATTATGGTGGGTAAACAAATTACTGTTGAGCAATTGACAGAATTGAGCATAGTTATGAGAATATCTAGGTATGATCATGTATATGGGCATCACGTCCGCGACAAGTAGACCGACTCCTGCCTGCATCTACTACTATTACTCCACACATCGACCGCTATCCAGCATGCATCTAGAGTATTAAGTTCAAAAGAACAGAGTAACGCTTTAAGTAAGATGACATGATGTAGAGGGATAAACTCATGCAATATGAAATAAACCCCATCTTGTTATCCTCGATGGCAACAATACAATACGAGCCTTGCTGCCCCTACTATCACTGGGAAAGGACACCGCAAGATTGAACCCAAAGCTAAGCACTTCTCCCATTGCAAGAAAGATCAATCTAGTAGGCCAAACCAAACTGATAATTCAAAGAGACTTGCAAAGATAACCAATCATACATAAAAGAATTCAGAGAAGATTCAAATATTGTTCATAGATAAACTTGATCATAAACCCACAATTCATCGGTCTCAACAAACACACCGCAAAAGAAGATTACATCGAATAGATCTCCACAAGAGAGGGGGAGAACATTGTATTGAGATCCAAAAAGAGAGAAGAAGCCATCTAGCTAATAACTATGGACCCGAAGGTCTGAGGTAAACTACTCACACATCATCGGAGAGGCTATGGTGTTGATGTAGAAGCCCTCCGTGATCGATGCCCCCTCCGGCGGAGCTCCGGATAAGGCCCCAAGATGGGATCTCACGGGTACAGAAGGTTGCGGCGGTGGAATTAGGTTTTTGGCTCCGTATCTGGTAGTTTGGGGGTACGTAGGTATATATAGGAGGAAGAAGTATGTCAGTGGAGCAACGTGGGCCCCACGAGGGTGGAGGGCGCGCCCAGGGGGGTAGTCCCAAAAATAATATAAAAGTGTATAATAAAGCCCAATAATGTCCAAAACAGAATATAATCTAGCATGGAACAATAAAAAATTATAGATACGTTGGGGACGTATCAAGCATCCCCAAGCTTAATTCCTGCTAGTCCTCGAGTAGGTAAATGATAAAAAGGTAATTTTTGATTTGGAATGCTACTTAGCATAATTTCAATGTAATTCTTCTTATTGTGGCAGGAATGTTCAGTTTTAATATGATTCGGGATAAGAGTTTAATGTTGACATAAAAACAATAATACTTCAAGCATGCTAACCAAGCAATTATGTCTTATCAAAATAACATAGCCAAAGCAAGTTATCCCTACAAAATCAAATAGTCTGGCTATGCTCCATCTTCCCCACACAAAATATTCATATCATGTACTACCCCGGTTTTAGCCAAGCAATTGGTTCATACTTTTTAACGCGCTTCAGCCTTTCCAATTCTTATCCAATACATGAGCGCAAGCCATGGATATAGCACTATGGTGGAATAAGGTATAATGGTAGGGGTTATGTGGGAAGACAAAAAAGGAGAAAGTCTCACATCAACGAGGCTAATCAATGGGCTATGGAGATGCCCATCAGTTGATGGTAATGCAAGGAGTAGGGATTGCCATGCAATGGATGCACTAGAGCTAAGTGTATGAAATCTCAAAAAGAAACTAAGTGGGTGTGCATCCAACTTGCTTGCTCACGAAGACCTCGGGCATTTTGAGGAAGCCCATCATTGGAATATACAAGCCAAGTTCTATAATGAAATTTCTCACTAGTATATGAAAGTGACAAAATAAGAGACTCTCTATTATGAAGGGTGCTACTTTGAAGCACAAGTGTGGTAAAAGGATAGTAACATTGTCCCTTCTCTCTTTTTCTGTCATTTTTTATTTGGGCCTTTTCTCTTTTTTATGGCCTCTTTTTTTCTTTTAGTCCGGTGTTTCATCCCGACTTGTGGGGGAATCATAGTCTCCATCATCCTTTCCTCACTTGGGACAATGCTCTAATAATGATGATCATCACACTTTTATTTACTTACAACTCATGAATTACAACTCAATACTTAGAACAAAATATGACTCTATGTGGATGCCACCGGCGGTGTACCGGGATATGCAATGAATCAAGAGCGACATGTATGAAAGAATTATGAGTGGTGGCTTTGCCACAAATACAATGTCAACTACATGATCATGCAAAGAAATATGACAATGATGGAGCGTGTCTTCCTGGTTGATGTCTTGCAGTATGAAAATATGTATTTGTGGCAAGACATCAACCAAGAAGACACGCTCCATCATTGTCATATTGCTTTGCATGATCATGTAGTTGACATTGTATTTGTGGCAAAGCCACCATTCATAATTCTTTCATACATGTCGCTCTTGATTCATTGCATATCCCGGTACACCGCCGGTGGCATCCACATAGAGTCATATTTTGTTCTATGTATTGAGTTGTAGTTCATGAGTTGTAAGTAAATAAAAGTGTGATGATCATCATTATTAGAGCATTGTCCCAAGTGAGGAAAGGATGATGGAGACTATGATTCCCCCACAAGTCAGGATGAGACACCGGACTAAAAGAAAAAAAAGAGGCCATAAAAAAGAGAAAAGGCCCAAATAAAAAATGACAGAAAAATAGAGAAGGGACAATGTTACTATCCTTTTACCACACTTGTGCTTCAAAGTAGCACCCTTCATAATAGAGAGTCTCTTATTTTGTCACTTTCATATACTAGTGAGAAATTTCATTATAGAACTTGGCTTGTATATTCCAATGATGGGCTTCCTCAAAATGCCCGAGGTCTTCGTGAGCAAGCAAGTTGGATGCACACCCACTTAGTTTCTTTTTGAGATTTCATACACTTATAGCTCTAGTGCATCCATTGCATGGCAATCCCTACTCCTTGCATTACATCAATTGATGGGCATCTCCATAGCCCATTGATTAGCCTCGTTGATGTGAGACTTTCTCCTTTTTTGTCTTCCCACATAACCCCTACCATTATACCTTATTCCACCATAGTGCTATATCCATGGCTTGCGCTCATGTATTGCGTAAGAATTGAAAAGGCTGAAGCGCGTTAAAAAGTATGAACCAATTGCTTGGCTAAAACCGGGGTTGTACATGATATGAATATTTTTTGTGGGGAAGATGGAGCATAGCCAGACTATATGATTTTGTAGGGATAACTTGCTTTGGCTATGTTATTTTGATAAGACATAATTGCTTGGTTAGCATGCTTGAAGTATTATTGTTTTTATGTCAACATTAAACTCTTATCCCGAATCATATTAAAACTGAACATTCCTGCCACAATAAGAAGAATTACATTGAAATTATGCTAAGTAGCATTGCACATCAAAAATTCTGTTTTGATCATTTACCTACTCGAGGACGAGCAGGAATTAAGCTTGGGGATGCTTGATACGTCTCCAACGTATCTATAATTTTTTATTGTTCCATGCTATATTATATTCTGTTTTGGACATTATTGGGCTTTATTATACACTCTTATATTATTTTTGGAACTAACCTATTAACCGGAGGCCCAGCCCAGAATTGTTGTTTTTTGCCTATTTCAGAGTTTCGCAGAAAAAGAATATCAAATGGAGTCCAAACAGAATGAAACCTTCGGGAACGTGATTTTCGGAACGAACGTGATCCAGAGGACTTGGACCCTACGTCAAGACATCAACCAGGAAGGCACGAGGTAGGAGGGCGCGCCTACCCCCAGGGCGCGCCCTCCACCCTCGTGGGGCCCATGTTGCTCCACTGACGTACTTCTTCCTCCTATATATACCTACGTACCGCAAACTACCAGATACGGAGCCAAAAACCTAATTCCACCTCCGCAACCTTCTGTACCCGTGAGATCCCATCTTGGGGGCTTTTCCGGAGCTCCGCCGGAGGGGGCATCGATCACGGAGGGCTTCTACATCAACACCATAGCCTCTCCGATGATGTGTGAGTAGTTTACCTCAGACCTTCGGGTCCATAGTTATTAGCTAGATGGCTTCTTCTCTCTTTTTGGATCTCAATACAATGTTCTCCCCCCCTCTTGTGGAGATCTATTCGATGTAATCTTATTTTGCGGCGTGTTTGTTGAGACCGATGAATTGTGGGTTTATGATCAAGTTTATCTATTAACAATATTCGAATCTTCTCTGAATTCTTTTATGTATGATTGGTTATCTTTGCAAGTCTCTTCGAATTATCAGTTTGGTTTGGCCTACTAGATTGATCTTTCTTGCAATGGGAGAATTGCTTAGCTTTGGGTTCAATCTTGCGGTGTCCTTTCCCAGTGACAGTAGGGGCAGCAAGGCACGTATTGTATTGTTGCCATCGAGGATAACAAGATGGGGTTTATATCATATTGCATGAGTTTATCCTTCTACATCATGTCATCTTGCTTAAAGCGTTACTCTGTTCTTATGAACTTAATACTCTAGATGCATGCTGGATAGCGGTCGATGTGTGGAGTAATAGTAGTAGATGCAGGCAGGAGTCGGTCTACTTGTCTCGGACGTGATGCCTATATACATGATCATACCTAGATATTCTCATAACTATGCTCAATTCTGTCAATTGCTCAACAGTAATTTGTTCACCCACTGTAATACTTATGCTCTCGAGAGAAGCCACTAGTGAAACCTATGGCCCCCGGGTCTATTTTCCATCATATTAATCTTCCAACACTTAATTATTTTTATTGCCTTTTATTTTACTTTGCATCTTTATCATAAAAATACCAAAAATATTATCTTATCATATCTACCAGATCTCACTCTCGTAAGTGACCATGAAGGGACTGACAACCCCTTTATTGCGTTGGTTGCGAGGATTTATTTGTTTGTGTAGGTGCGAGGGACTCGTGCGTGGCCTCCTACTGGATTGATACCTTGGTTCTCAAAATCTGAGGGAAATACTTACGCTACTTTACTGCATCACCCTTTGCTCTTCAAGGGAAATCCAATGCAGTGCTCAAGAGGTAGCAGGGCTCCGGTGGCCTACCTTACGAGGTGGGTTGCCCAGCCTTCACCCGTGAGCTGCGGCAGTTCCAGTGGCCCTCCCACCGCACGTTCAAGCCCGATATTGGCAAGAAGTACAACGGCAAGACCCACCCGTCGGAGTACCTCAGCATGTACACCATTGCGATGCAAGCTGCCGGAGCTCGTGACGACAAGGTGCTTGCCAATTACTTTCCGTTGGCACTTAAACCCAATGTCATGTCATGGTTCATGCACTTGCCAATGGATTCTATTTCTTCTTGGTCGGATTTGTGCCATGAGTTTGTTGGCACCTTTACGGGGGCCACCAAGCTCATGGCCAAGCAAGCGATTTGCATATCATCCCTCAGAAAGAAGGTGAAAACCTGCGCAAGTACATACAAAGATTCAGCCGGGTGCAGTACAACATCCCAGATGTTCATCCCGCCGCCGTGATCAGCGCATTCCATCAAAATGTGCACAACCGCAAGATGCATGAAGAGTTGGCGATGAACAAGGTCAAAGATGTGGCCGAACTTTATGTTCTGGCTGATAGATGCGCTCGAGCTGAAGAGGGGAGGAAGTACCCCGGCGAGGACGCCGGTGCAGAAACCGACTCCACAGACGAAGATACCGCCGCCCCGACAAAGAAGGGTCGGCGCCGCAACAGGAAGCGCAAGGGAAAGGCCGTGCTGCCGTTGAGGGATCCGACGATACCGGCGCTGCCAAGAAGGCTAAGGCAGATGATCCCGGCAAAGAAATTGCCGGTGCGCCACTTGCCTGGCCTTGGCGGCTGCCGACAAGCCAGGTGGCTCCGACAAGCAGTACTGCAAGATCCACCGCACCAAGGGCCACGACCTCCAGAACTGCCGGCAAGTTGAGCTTCTTGCTGAGAAGCAAAAAGCTGAGTATGAGAGGCGGGACAAGGAGAAGGGTCAGGATGGTGCCGAGGGATCCGGCAAGAAGCGTCGCGGCCAAGGAGGTCGCTGCAGCAAGGATAACCAGCAAGAGAGGCCCGCTCGGGGCTGCGACAATAAGCAAGAAGACGATGATCATGACGAGGACGACGAGTCCAGCGAGCATGAGTTCCAAAAAGCTACAGAGGCCATGTGCGTCGATGGTGGCGCCTCGCTGCACACCTCTCACCGCCTGCTCAAGCAGTGGGCTCGTGAGATCACAGCAGCAGAACCATCGTTCGATGCTCAAAGGCCACTGAAGTGGTCCAACACGCCTATCATTTTTTACACCGAGGACCACCCTGATCGCACAACTGCAGCCGAGTGTTTGCCGTTGTTGGTTTCACCAACAATACGCAACCTCAAGGTGACGAAAATGCTGGTTGATGGTGGGGCCGGTCTGAACTTGATCTCGCCCGTTGTGATCAAAAGGCTGCAGATTCCTGATGGAGACCTCGAAGAGACGGGAACGTTCCAAGGGGTCAACCCGGGAAGAAGTCAGCCGAAGGGTAAGGTCACGCTGCCCGTGACATTTGGAGGCGAGTTGAACTATAGGACAGAGAGGGTTGTCTTTGATGTCGCTGAGATCCCCTTACCCTACAACGGGATCCTCGGCCGCCCAGCACTAGCCAAGTTCATGGCGGCGTTGCATTACGCCTACAACACACTGAAGATGCCTGAGCCGATGACCATCATCACTGTCCCCTCCGACCAGAAGGATGCGCTGATCTGCGCTGACCAACTCTAACGGGAGGCAGTCGCAGCAACTGCCGCCAAGGCACTTGCTCCTGCTGCTGAAGCCCCAGGGGGGGAAGAAGATCGGTAAGACCTCTCGCACCCACTCCGGCAAGCGCACCTCTTCGGAGTGTAGTGCTCCTGTCGAGGACATGCCAGAGAGCTCCACCGACAAGAGTAAAAAATCCAGAGCTGCACCACCAGAGACCAAGAAGGTGTCCGTCAAGGAGGATGGCAGGGGAGGGGCTTTCACCATAAGCTCCACCCTCGACAGCAAATAGGAAGGCGCGCTCGTCACTTTCCTGCGGGCGAATGTCGATGTGTTTGCGTGGCAAGCATCCGACATACCCGTCGTTCCCAGGGAGGTGATTGAGCACCATCTTGTTGTCTGTCCTCATGCGCGACCCGTCAAGCAGAAGGTCAGCAAGCAAGCTCTGGAACGGCAAGAGTTCATCACAGAGGAAATCAGGAAGTTGGAAGCGGCAGGCTTGGTGAGAGGGGTACTCCATCCGACGTGGTTGGCCAATCTAGTGGTGGTGTGCAAGGCAAATGGGAAGTGCAGACTGGGTATTGATTACACAGACATCAATAAGGCTTGTCCAAAGGACCCTTTCCCGTTACCGCGCATCGACCAAATTGTTGACTCCACGGCCGGGTGTGACTTGTTATCATTCCTCGACGCTTACTCGGGATACCACCAGATCTTCATGACGAAAGAAGATGAAGAGAAGATAGCGTTCATCACCCCATGTCGTACGTATTGTTTCATACAAATGCCTTTCGGGTTGAAGAGCGCTAGCTCGACGTTTGCGAGAGCAGTCCAAATTGGTTTTGAGCCTCGGCTGCATAGAAATATGGAAGCTTATATGGATGACATAGTGGACAAAACCAAGGACAGGGCAACACTCGTACAAGATTTAGAAGAGACGTTTGCAAATTTTAGCAAGATCAACCTCAAGCTGAACCCTGAGAAGTGTGTCTTCGGCGTTCCATCCGGCAAACTTCTTGGGTTCTTTGTGTCACAACGTGGGATCGAGGCCAATCCATACAAGATCAAGGCCATTGAGCAGATCGAGGCACCTAGGTGAATCAAGGATGTACGACGGCTCGCTGGCTGCGTTGTCGCCATGAGAAGATTCATCTCCAAGTCTGCTGAACGTGCCCTTCCCTTTTTCAAAATCTTGAAAAACACGGGCCCAATGGAATGGACCCTAGAGGCCGAGGTAGCCCTGCAGGATTTGAAGAAGTATCTCTCCTCTACGCCAATACTGGTTGCGCCTAAACCACAAGAACCATTGATGCTATATCTAGCGGCGACGAACCAAGTTGTCAGCGCCATGCCAGTGGCAGAGAGGGAGGTCGACAAAGAAGCAGTGGCAACGGCAGGGCTGGCGGATGGCAAACCAGAGCTCCCCCGGCAGGACCTGGTGCCTGTAAGGCAAGGCCCCCAGCAGAGTCTGACGCTGGCGAAGCAGAAGCGACGCAACCAAATGAAATAGTGCAGAAGAAGATGATGATGCAGCACCCGGTTTACTTTGTCAGCTCCCTCTTGCAGGGGGCTAGGTCAAGGTACTACGGTGTGCAGAAATTGCTCTTCGGCCTCCTTATGGCCTCGAGGAAGCTGCGTCATTACTTCCAAGCACACGAAATCACAGTCGTCACCCGCTTCCCGTTGCAACGAATATTGCATAACCCAGACGCAACCGGGAGGATTGTGGAATGGGCCTTGGAACTATCGAGCTTTGGTTTGAAGTTTGAAAGCACTTCGACAATTCAGAGTAGAGTCTTGGCGGAGTTCATTGCGGAATGGACCTCAACGCCCGACGAAGAGATTCAGGAGACCGCTCTCCCCGGCAAGGAAACAAGTCGCGACTGGATTATGTACTTTGACGGGGCTTTCTCGCTGCAAGGCGCCGGTGCTGGTGTGCTGATCGTCGCACCCACCGGAGAGCACCTCAAGTATGTAGTCCAGATGCACTTTCCCAGGGAGATGTCAACAAACAACACTGCTAAATACGAGGGGTTGCTTGCCGGTCTCAGGATCGCGGCAGACCTCGGAATCAAGAAGATCATCGTCAGGGGTGATTCACAGCTTGTCGTCAAGCTAGTTAACAAAGATTATCAAAGCCCATTGATGGAGGCCTACATACATGAAGTGAGGAAGCTGGAAGAGCGTTTTGACGGTATACAAGCGGAGCATGTTCCCTGAGTGGAGAACGGCATCACCGACTACTTGTCGAAATGCGCTGCCTTCAAATTTCCTGTGGAACCAGGTACTGATGTGCTTCGATTAACTCAACCATCCGTTGAACCATCGACGGGGCAGAACAAGCGGAGGAAATCAGGCCCCGACAAGTACTTTCCCGCTGAGCTCCCAGGAGCCGTCGGCAAAGATGTTGTCGTGGACACTGAGCTTGTCATGGGGCAACAGACTCCGGTGGGGGGTCAAGCCCTGGCCGTAGAGACAGCCGCTCCCATGGCAGAGGAAACGCCTTTAGCCCTTGTCGTCGAGCCTCAGGCTCCGGCATGGGCACAGTATACTGTCCGATTCCTCCAAACAGGGGAAGTTCCTGAGGAGCAGGAAGAGGTGGAGAAAGTAGCCTGTCGATCTGCCATGTATCAGTTCGTCGACAACGTTTTGTACAGAAAAAGGCCGAACGGTGTGAAATTGAAGTGCATTCCCCGGGAGGAAGGACTGGAGCTGTTGGCAGAGATCCACGGAGGCATATGTGGCTCCCACATAGGGTCAAGGGCCCTTGCCGGCAAGGCATTCTGGCAAGGTTTCTTCTGGCCCACTGCCCTCCAGGATGCAACGGCCTTAGTAACCAACTGTGAAGCGTGCCAGTTCCATTCAAAGAAGCTTCGTCAACCAGCTCAAGCTCTCCAGACAATCCCTCTTTCCTGGCCATTCTCAGTCTAGGGGCTCGACATACTGGGCCCCTTTCCCCATGCTATCGGGGGCTTTGAGTACTTGTACTTCGCAATCGACAAGTTCACAAAGTGGCCGGAGGTGGAGGCAGTGAGAAAGGTGATAGCACAGTCGGTCGTCAAATTCTTCAAGGGACTAGTCTGTCGTTTTGGTGTGCCAAATAGAGTCATCACCGACAACGGCACGCAGTTCATGGGCCGCACCTTCATGCAGTACATCCAGGACCTCGGCAGCACGGTCTGTTTTGCTTCTGTTGCACAGCCACGAAGCAACGGCCAGGCTGAGAGGGCGAATGCTGAAGTATTGCGAGGCCTCCGGACAAGAACTTTTGACAGGCTACACAAGTGCGGACGGCGCTGGATTGATGAATTGCCAGCGGTTCTTTGGTCAATCAGAACGACACCAAATCGAGCCACCGGCCAGACACCTTTCTCCCTCGTTTACGGGGCAGAAGCAGTTCTCCCCATGGAACTCATGTACGGGTCACCTCGAGTGCTCGCTTATGATGAGCTTGAGCAAGAGCAGTTGCGGCAAGATGACACAACGCTCCTTGAGGAAGATCGTCTTCGGGCGGCTGTGCGAGCAGCACGCTACCAGCAAGCCTTGCGCCGCTACCATAGCCGCAAGGTTCATGCCCGAAGCTTTGAGGAAGGCAACCTTGTTCTTCGGCATGTTCAGTCGGCCAAGAATTCCAACAAGTTGACGCCAAAGTGGGAAGGCCCTTATCGGGTAATACGAGTCACCAGGCCCGGCGCAGTCCGCCTGGAGACCGAAGATGGTATTCCAGTGAGCAACTCCTTGAACATCGAACATCTTCGCAAGTTATACCCATAAGGCGCGGTTGCCGGGCTCCCCAGCAAACCACCTTTTGTGCAAGCCTTGTCGGTAAGGCATGTAACCCTTTGTACAAAGCCAGGCACAGACCTGAGCATAAATAAATGAAGCACTGGCACCCTAAGTTTTAGCATGCATGCTAGGTTGAGTCTCTCTCTGTGTTAGGGTTGATAGTGCTTGACGGCGACTAACCCTTAGCATAGAGGTCGAGTATGCATCTCTCTGTTCCTTCCCGTCCTTTTTGGTTCGCAGGGAGCATGGACATTTTCTGCTGAGCTATTTTGGAAGAAAGAGAACAGGCCGATGCCCCGACCCCGACAAGACAAGGTTGCCGGGGGTTGCAGGTCTAAGGATCCGATGACGGCAAGCCAAGGTTGCCGGGGGCTGCGACATCAAATAAGTCTTTTTCCCCCCACTCTGTGCCTCCGTATGAAACTTGAACGTATGAGACTTCGCTCGCTCTCATACCATCTTGCTCCCTCTGTCCCGTGTTCGAAAACTTTACTTTTGGGCCGGAACTTGGTTGTAGTGCGATGGGAAGGGGACGAGCGAAGGGCCTAATCCTACTCGGCCCCTACCTCCGCCAAGGGCATGAGTGTAGCCGAGCTATAGAGCAGGAAGACGGCAAGGCCTGTTGCCGGGGTACAGTGTTTATCTTAAGATAACGAGGACTCGTTCCTTGGTGTGGCCCTCGCCCACGCGCAAATAAAACCCGGCAAACACCCTTCTCCTCATTAATACGTTGCTAACAAGTACAATACATGAGCAAGGGGGTCACGAGATTTAAATCTTACAAAGGCCCGTAGGCTTAAAAACTAAAAGGAGATAAGATGCCCGTAATCCCTTTCTTGTCCCTCTCATCAGGAAACGGAACAAGATGGCGGAAGGGCAAAAGGAGTGCCTAGGCGAGGTACGAGCAGCAGAAGACGCCAAGAGAACATATTGGCGATCGTCTGGAAGGAGGCCTGTGATAACAGTGCCGGAGGAAGAGCCGAAAGACGAGGCAGCGGCCCGACAATACGCGATGAAGACGTCGAGGCCATCGAACTCCGACTTGACGGCCCGCCACCCGCCTTCTTCGTCTTCCCCGTCCCTCCAACGCCAGCCGCCCAAGGCGATGACCCCGAGAAGTTCAGGGAGCTGGCGATGCAGATGATGGTGCTACCGGCGTCGCCCAGGAACGCTGTGCCCGATGCCAAGTCGGACCCGTCATCCTCCCGCCCGCTACCCTCGTTGTCGCTGTCCTCCTCGTCACTCTCGCCCGAAGAGGAGCTTTCGCCATCAGTCGAGCTCTCTGCACATCACCCTAGCCTATGTCCCGAGCGCCCGAAGACCTTGACGGAGAGAAAATCGCTCTCCGCTAGCTTAAAGCAGAGGACATGCCTATCCATCAAGCAATGGGCGCGTGCAAAGGTTTTCCAGCCCCGGCGAAGAAGCATCACTTGAGGGGCGGGGAACCCTGTGTTCACCCACATGTCGCCATGGCAACACCCCTTCATGCGAAGCCTCAGCTGCGGTGGCTGGTCGATCTCCAGCACCCTCGCGAACGCCCGGGGAAGACGAAGGTGGCGGCGCAGTGGCCCATGCGGCTGCAGGATAAACTCAAGCGCCGAGTCCCCGACGTGACCACTCGGCGAAGCAGGAGGAGTTGGCGGGGGAGATGGCAACGGAGACGGAGAAAACGCAGGCATCCCCCTTCCATGCCCACCTCTGCCTTGGCCGCCTCTGCCTCGACTGCCTCGCCGACCGCGGCCCCGTCCAGCGGCCCCGCCTCGAGCATGGCCTTCACCCTGGGCATCTAGCTCTTCCTTGACCACGGCAGCTCTCTGGCGGGAGGAGGACCTGGTCGCGTCCGTAGAAGAATGGCCGCGGCCACGCCCTCTCGCCATGACCGTGGGTGGGGATGGAGACAAAGGGGAGACGCGGGGAGGGGAGGCCGAAAGACTAGCTCTACGCCCCTGAAGATCCCACTCGAATCCGTCTCATTAAAGTGGCAGCAAGCGAAGCCATCGACTGCCCTCCCCGCCCAATCGAAGGCACATGAGTATCGGCCCCCGCGCGCCTTCCCATATTCCATGCGTCTGTCACCTACCCCGCGCCGTGCATGCGGCGTACGTGGCGTAAGGAGCAGGCGTAGTGGGAAACATGGAACGACGGTTCCAAGGCGGAGAGAGTAAATGAGCGGCGGCTCTGCCGTTTCGAGGGAACACGCAAGCCACCTCTTTACTGTTCACCACGGATGACGCAAGCAGGCTGCGGTCATTCTGCGCACGACCCCCACGTCACGCATCCAACACGGGTCGTGGGGAAGCGCGACGGGTGAGGGAATTACCGCAGTAAAACTCCGCCCCGCGTACCCGCGCACCGTTCTGGGCCCGGCCCAACAACGCGTTGCGCTTATGCGTGGCCCAGGCTCGGGGGCTCCTGTCGGTGTACGAAAGTAGGGGCACCCCTTTTTACCCCTCTACTTGTGCACGGGCAGTCAGAGCCGCACCTGCGGCCACACTTAGCAGGGCAAAGGGAGGAAGCAGAAGCACAAGAATATCAGAGCAGCGCTCTAGCCAGGGGCGCAGAAGACGGAGCAGCAAAACAGGTTTTTCCCCGGCAAGATCCTTGCCGGGGCGGCCTACACAGCCCCGGCAAGATCCTTGCCGGGGCGGCCTACACAGCCCCGGCAAGAGCCTTGCCGGGGCAGCTCACCCAACGCCAACATCGCGGCCACCCTTGAGCCTAAGAGTTCCGACACCATCGACAGCATTGGAACCAAGGCTCGGGAAGCACCTGCATAGTTGGCATGCAGATCTTTGTGAATACAAAGAGTCCACAAAGCCTAGATATGAACCAGAAGACAAGACGACCACAAGGCTCCTTGCCGAGGATGCCCACGAGGCCCCGGCAAGGCTCCTTGCCGAGGGCGCGCACAAGGCCCCGGCAAGACCCTCGCCGGGAATATACGCAAGACCGCGGCAAGCCCTTGCCGCCCCATCGTCGCCCCAGCTCAGCGGCCGGCCCACCAGCTAAGGCAAGTACCCACGTGGCAGTATGTGGCTCCTAGTCCAGCTAGTCAAGCACCTACATGGTGGCATGCAGATCTTCGTGAAGACCCTACCACCACGCCATCTCAGCAGCCTGCCAGCCTACGTGGCGCTGCATGCCTCGTTGGCCTGGACGCGTGTCGGAGCATGGCGGAGCGGCGACAGATGGGACGGGCCTCGTTGCCGTCACCAATAAAGCAACGGGACACCTAAGGAGCACATTTAATGCGCCTTGTCTCGTAATGACAGGCGATAAGCTTGTACACTTTATGCCTTTCCACCTCCTGTGTGCCACTGTGGCAACCCCTTTTGACTATAAAAGGAGGCCCGAGGCGTACTGGAGAAGGATTCAGATCTTTTGGACTACGGACGCACTGCAACTAGTTCAAGAGCTCAAGAACACTCAAATATACACCAAAGCAGGACTAGGGTATTACGAATCCTCGCGGGCCGAACCTGGGTAAACGATCTTTGTGCTGGCTACCAGACCCGCTCTTTGCACAACCCCGCGCCCGCCAACCGTAGAAGGGATCCCAGTGATCCCATAGGTGTCGTTTCCACCGACAGCCGGGCTTTGTTTCGGCCACAAGACTGACTTCTGTTGCATCCAGCAACCGGCAAGAAGTGAGAATGATGGATTCTACATCATCCATCTAATGATGGAGTACAGAAGGGATGTGCAATCCCTTTGCATGAAATCTTCATCCGATACCCATATCCAGAGATGGGCCGAAGCCTTTGGAGCCGTGCCAGATAATCGACTTCAAAATGATCTCTATCGGATCCAGCAGGAAATTGCGTCCATCATCATGAAAGATGTCCTCGAAGAGAATGGGATGTTCTACGGTGGCCCACTATCGCGAGCTAACGTCCGAACCCGCATTGCCCTACAGCGTCAGGACATGACGCCTTTCACTAAGCTTGGGTCCACCCTTCCGGATATGGACAGATGGGAAGAGTGCACTGCTTAAAAACAATGTGTCTGTTTAGTTACTTGTTACTTTCTGTATGATAAAACTTTGAATCTCTCAGTACGACGAAACTATTAGATGTATGGTGCCGCGCTCTAGTTAATTACTTTCGGTACAATGAAATTTGTTAACTATGTTTACTATATATGTTGCTTCTATTTCATAACTGGTTCGTTCAATTCGCTTCATGATATATATATATATGTGTGTGTGTGTGTGTGTGTGTGTGTGTGTGTGTGTGTGTGTGCAGCTCTGACAGGTATATAGATCAACGATGGCGAGGAAGTGGTATGCCGTGTATGTAGGGCTTGTTCCGGGTGTGTATGATGAGTGGCCAGAGTGTCAGGCCCAAGTCTCTGGCTTCTCCGGCGGAAGCCGGAAAGGGTTTGATAGCAGAGCGGAATCCGAAGCTAGTTACTTGAGATTCATAGCACAACAGGAGATTCAGAACTAGCGCCGCTGCAAAAACTACTACATAATACCGCTTTTGATCATCGTGATCGCTCTTATTTTCTATGCGGTCATATCATAGTCTACATAGATGATGAAACATGAGTATGTGACCATGTAGTTGCATGTATTGAGAACTTGTAATGACTTGTAATGCTATTTCGAGACATGTGTTCGACCATGATTGATGATGATGAGATACTTGAGACATGTCGAGACTTCTAATAACTTTGGCTCATCGATGACTCGCTTGCTTTTCAATGAATATGCATGTTATTGTATAAATGGTGGATCTGTTTAATTATGTACAGAGCCAAATCACAAAAAATACAAAAGTTAGCAGTGGCGTGGGGGTAAAGATTACCAGTAGCACTCAAGTAACAGTAGCGCTGGCCAGTTCCACGCGTTGTAGATAATTATCAGTAGCGCTGGGTGGTAGCATGCTACAGCTAGCTTTAGATACCAGTAGCGCTGGGCCAAACAAGCGCTACTGCTAAAAAATAGCTGTAGCGCGCCTGCCCATGCTACTAATAGCAAAAAAATAGCGCTACTGGTAAGGGTTTTCCTAGTAGTGCATCCCTGTCCTCAGCATCATTCTTAAGCTTCTCTACAATGGTCTGAATATCCGTGACCTTAACATCAAGGTCATGCATCTTTGTCTCAATGATCCTCTCAAGACTCTCCTGATTCTGAGATAAGGTGGCCAGGCTTTTCTCAATCCTCATGGTAGCCTCAATCAAATAACTGAGTTGATCTTGCTTAGCCTTGAGAATTATTGTAGAAGCATCTGGGGCACTTGTTGTCTTTGCTGCTTTTGCAGCCTTAGCTCTCTCAATCTTCTCCCGAGCTTCAGCACAAGTAGGATGTGAAGCATCCATGACAACCTCATTGTCCTCAAAGTTTGGCCTCAGGGGTAGATGCTCTTTGTCAAGTAGATATGTCCCAGTTCCCACCTTGGAATTTATCAATGTATGGATGTGTGGGCATATCCACAAGACCTCTTCTGGTCGGCTGCTGTCCTCTTGACTATTTCAACGATCAAGCTCATGACTTTAAATTTCTGAGGGACATCAAACAAATGAAGCAGGTTGATGGAGTGACCACGTATCATCATGTGATCTCTAGACTTGGGAAACAGAGTGTGCCTCAAAATGGTGTTCATCGTAGTCAAACCAGCAAGCAGATAATAAATAGATCCGATCTTGTGTGTCTCCAAAGCTGCATCGGGTATGGGCTTGTACATATTAGCCATAGTGTTGTGATCTTTCCTAGGCTTGCCATACACATCAAGATCATTTTAATCTTCCTTGGGAGCATTGATCAGCTTGGCCCATTCAGAGATTGATATTGATATCGAGTGCCCTCAGTAATCCACACTATCTTACCATCAGGGTAGAAGTGGGCAGTGGAGTAGAACTGCATAATCATCTCATCGTTCCACTTTGCCAATTTCTGACCAACAAATTTGTCAACACCATTCATCCTGAAGCTCTCATGCACATGCGGAAAACAATCTTCATTGTCATCAATGTAATCCCAATCGACCCATTTCATGTCACAAACTATGTGCTTCTTGTCCAACAAGATAGTCTCATAGAAGTCATGTTGTTCTCTGGTATGAAAACGATAGTCCACATCAGTCCTTCTCCTTGTGGCATAAGGATAATTTTGCCTCCATAGTCTCAGACCATGATCCTTTCTCAACTTCATGTTTTCTGCCATAGGATGATCATCATTATGATATGGGATCTTGGGCTTCAATTTTCTGAGCACTAGTGGGTCATCATCTTCCTGCACTTCAGGCACTGGGGCCTTGTTCTTCTCTGCAGCTGAGATATTCCTTGTTGATCTCTTTGGGGTAGTTGACTTGGGTGCTTGAGATGGAGCTGTGGGCTTGGGTGTAGTAGGATTGGGTGCAGACTTGGGCTTTGAAGGAGCGGCACCAGTCCTGATAGCATCCCCCATCAACTTATGTGTCTTCGCAGGAGGTGCAGCTGGCTCTTCCTCCTCCTCCTCATCATCATCTTCCTTATGGAAGGTCTTCCAAGCACCTTTGCAGTAGTGGATCTAGCTCTCCTCTTCTTTCCCTCAGCAACCTCATCATCAGATTGTTCCAAAGTAAACTTCATGGTTTCTTGGGTTGAGGCCCTGACTTTGAACATTGGAGCTCTCCTAGGTGGAGCTTTCTTCTGCAGTCCAGGTTTGGTAGTGGCAGCAGCACCAACATACCTTTCTTCACAACTTTCTTCTTGGAGGTCACTTCCTCCTCAATCACAAAGTATTCATCTTCACTCTTAGAAGTTCTTTTCTTTCTTTGCCTAGTAGCTTCCTTAGGCAAGTTGCTGGGAGTGCTCCTACTCACCTCATCATAGCTTCCAGAGGGACTAGTGCCCTCACTGAGATTCACTTGCTCTTCAGACTTATTCTGACTGTCACTAGCTTCTGACATAGGTGCAACTGACTCTATGAATAGATGGGTGTGGATAGAGTAGATGAGCATCACAAAATACAGCTGATTTTTGCAAAAATTGAGACAAAAACTTAACTTTAGTTTTTTGCAGAAAGCATTTCGGAGCTACCGATCGGTAACACCGAAGCACTGACAGAGTCTAAATATGCAGTTTTGGTCAGACTGAGCTGCAGTTCGGTGACTCCGAGATGCTAGGATTTCACAGAGAAAGTAATTTCGGTCTCACCGATCAGTACACTTCGGTCAAACCGAGTTGTACTCAGTGCAATGGCCAAGGCCAATCGGTGTGACCAAAACTTTCGATCGGTCGGTCAGAGATGGGTTCGGCGGAAACCTAACCCTGTGTTTTTGCATCAAATCTATTCGAAAGGATTCTTTGCTGGATAGGATGATTTCATACGTGGAAACAATACAGGCAATGTACTTTGTGCAAGAATCGGAGTAAAGGATAGCACAAAGAGTTGAATCCGTACCCTAACTTGGTGACGGTTCGCTATGGCGGCAATGGCGATGGAGAAATCCGTTGACGGCGGCGGAGACCAGCAGCAGAGGTGCACTGGCAAAGATGGCGACGATCCAGAGACGAAGGAGCGGCAGTGCTGGGGAGGCGCGGGCGAGAGAGTTTGAAGAAATTTCCAAACTTCGAGCCGCGGTATATATACCCAGACGCTATCGGTGGCGCCGACTAGAACGTCTCGGTGGCACCGAGATGCAAAACTGCTAGCAGTTGCTGCAACTCGGTGAGACTGAATCGTTCTAATCGGTGGCACCGAGATGAAAACCTAGATCAACTTACTGACTTCGGTGAGACCGAGTGGGAATGGGTTGGTCTGACTGAAAATCACTTAGAAGTTTTGGAAGTTAGCCCTTGACGGAACGGTGGCTCCGAATGCTCCTCACCCGGAGGGTCCGAAAGTGACTTGTTCAAATTTTGTGATGTAGCATGAATAGAGTTTGAGATGAGAAAAGGCATAGATAGCTAGACGGAGTACTTAGGCATTCTTGTCCATCCATCTTGCAAAAGAAAAACCAAACGATCAAAACTACAAATGGATGTCTTCGAATGGAGAAAATTATGCAACCAACATGCTCACACAATAAGATAGCAAATAAAACATGTGGCAAAGCATGCACATACATTCTAGCATCTATCAAACAATTGGCGATGACTAGGTTATCTATATATGAGTATATTGACCAAGGAGTCAAATTAGAACATTTTATCGTAGGTCATACTCATCGTTTAAGCACAAGTGGGGTTACCACTTTTACATAAAGCATTGTTGTGTTCACACCATTAGAGTTGCTTTAGCTCAATTCTTAGAGTAAAGCTCCCCTAGATGTGATATCCCCCTAAGAGGGATGAACTAACCTTGGGTTTTGTCGATGATGACTTCATGTAGATGTTGAAGATGTGGATGCTCAATGTTGTAGATCATTTGGAGCAATCCATTGGAGTGATGCACTTTCAATGCCTACATGGGTTAGTCCCACAAGGAACATACAAGGATATCCATAGACATAGAGTGAAACACACATATGATGATGTCCATGAAAGCATTAGGTTACCTTGTCCCTTGTCTTACCAACAAGAGGGTTTGTGACTCCATGAACTAGTGCAAGATATGGAAGTTGATTGCACAAGTCCTTGCCAAAATGAATATGAGTGAAGTGTGTTGGCGGAGTCACCCTCAAGAAGTCTCTAGTTCTTCTTCTTTGGGATACACATCAACTTGATGGGAATCCCTGGAGTTGTAGTTGTACTTTATGAAGTAGAACTTGACATAGTCTTGGGAACCCACTTGACCATGGCCTTAGGAGCTTCTTCAAATGAGTCAATCTCTTCTTGAAGTTTGCCCTTGCCTTTTAGCTTGTGGTCTTGTGGTGGAAGATCATCTTGAGCTTGTGTTCCCTTGAAAGAAGTGGGGTCATACTTCTCTTGTTGAGGAACAAACTTCGTCTTGGGATATTGATCTTCTTCCCACTCAACTTCATTGGCATTGAACTTTCATTCAAAACCAACACCTTGATTCTTCCGGTGCCTTCCTTGCTTGCGTACAATTTTCTCAAATTGCTTACTTACGGCAAGGCTCTTGTAAACACCTTTCTCTATAATTCCCTTCAATAAGCTATTTTCTTGCTCAAGTGTGACTTGGCTAAGAGAATCATTAGCGGAATAAGAGAACTACTAGAAGCAACAATATTTGATTTAACATGGTTATTGTAACTTACTAGAGGAAGAAGCTTTCTTATTCTTATTGCTAGATTTTACTTGTGGCATGTAAGTAGACAAGAGGAGACGTTTGGCAAGATAAGAAAAACTCTTCTTTCGAAGATCATCATTGATAGCTTTTATAAACTCATGCTCTTGCTCTAAATTTAGCTTCTCTAAGTGTAGCTTCTCATGAGTTCTTTTGAGCTCTCTATGATCCTCTAGAGTTGTTTCATGAGCTAACTTAATATTGTTTAGTTCTTTAGTTAGACACTCAATCTCATCCTTATCATTGTCATTCGTTTCATATTGATTATCATGATTACTAACAAGTTCATCATAGTTTTTTAGGGAAATGCCATCATGGCGGTTTATATTTCATGTGAAAAGGGCTACATCGTTTGTGATTACATCGAGCAGAAAGTCCGGAGCCTTGTTCTGCCACACAATAGTTCTCGAGGGCTCCGACTTTGTAGCCAAAAGATCAGCCGCCATATTGGCTTCCCTAGGGCAATGACAGAAACTAACAGAGATAAAATTACGACATAAGAAAGTACACTCCTGATAGATGGCTGCAGCTAGTCCTAAGGGCAAGTTCATCATAGTTTTCATCACTAGTGTTGTCAACAAGTAAATTATCATCTCCTAGCAAATCATCTTCATCACTATTGAAATCAACATACTCGGGGTGTGATACCTTAGGGCCTTTAGCCATGAAGCATCTCCCAATTCTTTCATTTGGTGAGTCAAATATGTCGTGGGAGTTGGATGTCACAAGTGCAAGGCCGGCAACACCTTCATCTTGAGTATATTCGGAGTTGATAGCTTCTCTCGAAGTAGTTGTCGGAGTCGGAACCCGATACCCACTCACCAACGTGAGCTTGATGTCTTCGTCTTGTGTAGCTATTTGATGACTCGTCCTTCCTTTCTGAATCCTTGCTTCTACAAGAGGGTCTTCGTTCATAGTGATCATCTCTACTCCTTCTCTATCTTGGAGGTGATTCATCTCTTTTACTTCTCCTTTTTGGTGAATTTTATCTTTTCTTGTAAGGAGCCATACACTGATTGGAGTAGTGTCCGGGTCTTCCACAATTGTAGCAATTACGATCACGGCAAGAAGATCTTTTGTCATTGTAGGATCTTGACTTGGAGCTTCTCTCTTTGCTTCTATTCTTGTAGAATTTGTTGAAGTTCTTCACCATTAAGCTCAATTCCTCATTGGAGACTTGCTTCTCACTTGATGTTGTAGGAGCATCACACGAAGCTTTGTAAGCACCACTTTACTTGTTTTGGAGCTTTTCCTTATCCTTGAGTGACATCTCATGAGCAACAATTCTACCAATGACTTCCGTGGGCTTGAGATCTTTCTAATTGGGCATCATTTGGATCAAGGTGCACACGGTATCATATTTTACATCGAAGGATCTTAGGATTTCCTTGATGATGAATTTTTTGGTCATCTTTTCGCTTCCTAAGCCGGCAATCTCATTTGTGATGAGAGCAAGCCTAGAGTACATCGCAGCGACCCCTTCACCGTCCTCCATCTTGAACTTGTTAAGTTGACTTTGTAGCACATCCAATTTAGATTCCTTGACGGAGTCGGTACCTTCGTCCATATCAACCAAAGTATCCCAAATTTCCTTTGCATTCTCAAGGCGGCTGATTTTGTTGAATTCTTCGGGGCATAATCCGTTGAAGAGAATATCGCAAGCTTGAGCATCGTATCGCAACATCTTCATTTCTTCTACGGACGCTTCACGATCCGGTTCTTTTCCATCCTTGAAGAAATCACCTTGCAAGCCAGTGCGCACAACAACCCAAATGGCGGGGTTATGACCAATAATATGCATTTTCATCTTATGCTTCCAACTAGCAAAATTAGTACCATCAAAATAAGGACCTCTACGGTGGTAATTTCCCTCACCAGACGCCATACTCTCCTAGGTTGTGAAACTAAGGCTATGATCACCAAAGCTATGGAAATCAAGGCAAATAAAGACCAAAGCTCGGATATCACTTGTAGGATCGAAATTAGGTCTAGATGGGGTGATTAGACTACTTGACCAAATAAAAATATAACATTTTCCCTATTTTAGTTGTGGGAAGATTTTAGCAACTTAGCAAAAGTCAAGTAATCAACCTACACATGCAATTCTAAGAGTGTAGCAGTGGAAAGTAAAACATTGCATATGAAGGTAAAGGGAAGGGTTTGGAGAGTGCAAACGCAATGATGACACGAAGATTTTTGGCATGGTTTCGATAGGTGGTGCTATCGTACGTCCATGTTGATGGAGACTTCAACCCACAAAGGGTAACGGTAGCGTGAGTCCACAGAGGTCTCCACCCACGACGGGTCCACGAAGAAGCAACCTTGTCTATCCCATCATAGCCATCGTCCACGAAGGACTTGCCTCACTCGGGTAGATCTTCATGAAGTAGGCGATCTCCTTGCCCTTACAAACTTCTTGGTTCAACTCCACAATCTTGTCGGAGGCTCCCAAGTGACACCTAACCAATCTAGGAGACACCACTCTCCAAAAGGTAATAGACGTTGTGTTGATGATGAACTCCTTGCTCTTGTGCGTCAAATGATAGTCTCCCCAACACTCAACTCTCTCACACAAATTTGGATATTGTGGAAAGATGATTTAAGTGGAAAGCAACTTGGGGAAGGCTAGAAATCAAGAATCTTTTGGTAGGATTGGAATATCTTGATCTCAACACATGAGTAGGTGGTGCTCTCTCGGAACATGTAAGTTGGAAGTGTAGGCACGTTCTGATGGCTCTCTCACATATGGAGAAGGGGGTGGAGGAGTATATATAGCCTCCACACAAAATCCAACTGTTACACACAATTGACCCAACTCGGTCAGACCGAATAGAAGAACTCGGTGAGACCGATTCAGTTCAAAATGTGAACATTAGGAATCTCGGTGGGACCGACTGGAACAACTTGGTGGGACCTATGTGATAGGGCTTAGGGCAAACATCAACTCGATGGCAACCATTGCATCAACTCGATTAGATGGAAGTGAAGCAATAGGGCAACAGAGAGAATTTCGAGCAAACTCGATGGGACCGATTGCACGATTCGGTGAGACCGAAATAATGCAACAGGTCACAAAGCATTTGCAGGGCCATCTCGGTGAGACCGAGATCCGTATCGGTGTGACTGAAGTGTTATTAGGGTTTCTGGCAGTGGCTATTTCAAATGAACTCGGTGGCGCCGGATAGGAAAATTCGGTGGGTCCGAGTTTAACTTTGGGTTTTGGACATATTTGGAATGATAAAGTGGTTGAGGGCTTCGGAGCAATATCACTAAGCATTTTGAGCAAGTAGACCATTAAGCAACACCTCATCCCCTTTTAATAGTATTGGCTTTCCTATGTACTCAATGTGATCCTGGATCACTAAAATAGAAATGAAGAGTCTTGAGCTTTTGCCAATATGTGTGCTTAGCATTTTGAGTGTTCCACATCTCTATTCGATGCCATGCCATTCATTGAACTTTCTGAAATATTAAACGTGAGTGGATATTAGTTCAATGAGCTATATGTTGTTATGAATTACCAAAACCACCCGGGGATTAGTTGCACTTTCAACTCCCCCTCCCCCTCCCCCACCCTCCGCCAAATAATTTTGTTTGACATAACGGACCATTTTGCGGTGAATGATTCAGCCACATGAACAACTTTGCTTGGCCGCTCGGCCCGACATAATTCCCTTTCGATAGAAAAAACTATGAAAAATGTCCAAAAACAATTATATATACAAAAAGAGATAATTCACAATGGAATATGTTGTATGTATAACCAGTTTAGCCCAACATAATTCCCTTCCCAAAGAAAATTTGATTACTTTGTGTAAGGCCTGGCCCAACTCTTCGAATTTCTGATGTGGAAGTGCCACATTTTGATGCTTGCGAAATACCTTGGCAAAGAAGATTGAAATGGGGTTTTCACATAATTCCAAGCATTTTGCGCTTCATGTTAATTGCGTTTCACAAGAATTGTGTATAATGCTAGAGTTTTTGCGAGGCGATATATTTGTCTTGAGATAATAAATCGCATAACCACAAATTTCTTCAACTTGTTTTCAATGATATTGTCGTATCATTTCAAAGGGGGATTTGATTATTAATGTTTTGTTGTTCAAAAAATGTCCATACACATTCATCAGCTCAAACATGAATATAATAGATTGCTACCATTTTATACCAGTACATATGAATTGCGGGGACTAAATAGAGAAATGGGTTGGAGTAGATTTTTATTGGCTGCTACCACTTGAGCACTGCGTTGGTTTTCCCTTCAAGAGGAAAGGGTGATGCAGCAAAGTAGCGTAAGTATTTCCCTCAGTTTTTGAGAACCAAGGTATCAATCTAGTAGGAGGCCACGCACGAGTCCCTCGCACCTACACAAACAAATAAATCCTCGCAACCAACGCGATAAGGGGTTGTCAATCCCTACACGGTCACTTACGAGAGTGAGATCTGATAGATATGATAAGATAATATTTTTGGTATTTTTATGATAAAGATGCAAAGTAAAATAGGAGCAAAATAAAAGGCAACGGAAATAGCTTGTTGATGGAAGATTAATATGATGGAAAATAGACCCGGGGGCCATAGGTTTCACTAGTGGCTTCTCTCAAGAGCATAAGTATTATGGTGGGTGAACAAATTACTCTTGAGCAATTGATAGAATTGACCATAGTTACGAGAATATCTAGGTATGATCATGTATATAGGCATCACGTCCGAGACAAGTAGACCGATTCCTGCCTGCATCTACTACTATTACTCCACACATCGACCGCTATCCAGCATGCATCTAGAGTATTAAGTTCATAAGAACAGAGTAACGCTTTAAGCAAGATGACATGATGTAGAGGGATAAACTCATGCAATATGATATAAACCCCATCTTGTTATCCTCGATGGCAACAATACAATATGTGCCTTGCTGCCCCTACTGTCACTAGGAAAGGACACCGCAAGATTGAACCCAAAGCTAAGCACTTCTCCCCTTGCAAGAAAGATCAATCTAGTAGGCCAAACCAAACTGATAATTCGAAGAGACTTGCAAAGATAACCAATCATACATAAAAGAATTTAGAGAAGATTCAAATATTGTTCATAGATAAACTTGATCATAAACCCACAATTCATCGGTCTCAACAAACACACCGCAAAAGAAGATTACATTGAATAGATCTCCACGAGAGAGGGCGAGAACATTGTATTGAGATCCAAAAAGAGAGAAGAACCCAATTAGCTAATAACCATGGACCCGAAGGTCTGAGGTAAACTACTCACACATCATCGGAGAGGCTATGGTGTTGATGTAGAAGCCCTCCGTGATCAATGCCCCCTCCGGCGGAGCTCCGGAACAGGCCCCAAGATGGGATCTCACGGGTACAGAAGGTTGCGGCGGTGGAATTAGGTTTTTGGCTCCGTATCTGGTAGTTTGGGGGTACGTAGGTATATATAGGAGGAAGGAGTACGTCGGTGGAGCAACATGGGGCCCACGAGGGTGGAGGGCGCGCCCCCCTACCTCGTGCCCTCCTGGTTGATGTCTTGACGTAGGGTCCAAGTCCTCTGGATCACGTTCGTTCCGAAAATCACGTTCCCAAAGGTTTCATTCCGTTTGGACTCCATTTGATATTCTTTTTTGCGAAACTCTGAAATAGGCAAAAAACAGCAATTCTGGGTTGGGCCTCCGGTTAATAGGTTAGTCCCAAAAATAATATAAAAGTGTATAATAAAGCCCAATAATGTCCAAAACAGAATATAATATAGCATGGAACAATCAAAAATTATAGATGCGTTGGAGACGTATCATTGGCCGCCGGGCAGGATATGCCTATTCTTTTAGTAAAATAACAGAGAAGCTGAATTAAATCGACGGTTACTAGAAGAAGAAAAACTTACAAAGGTGGCAATTATCGAAAGAACGAAAAAGCTCAAAGTGGCGGGTGGCACGCGGATTTGTAGCTTTTAGGTCCTCCACCCATCGAAATCCCAGCCAAATGTTACTATGTTTTGCTCAAGGCATTTATTTTTCATCTTAATTAATATAAGAGTACACATAGCAATACAACTCCGAAATAAAAGAAATAATGAGTAGTAGATGAGCAGGAGAGTTTAATGAGGGTCACTGGATGTCCACCACCTTGTCCGGTGAGATTTAGCATTGCATTATATAGTATTGATGTTCTGATGTGGAAGTGACACATTTTGATGCTTGAGAAATACCTGGGGCAAATAAGAAGAAATGAGTTGTCCACATAATTCCAAGAATTTTGCGATTCATGTTAATCGTGTTTCACAAGAATAGTGTATATTGCTAAAGTTTTGGCGAGGCGATATATTTGTCTTGAGATACTAAATCGCGTCACCACACATTTCTTCAACTTGTTTCCGATGATAATGTCATGTCATTTTACATGCTAAATATAATTATAGCGTCATATAATTTCTAAGGGGATTTGATTATTATAATTTGTTGGTCCAAAAGTCGTCATACACATTCGTCGACTCAAACATGAATATAATTGATTGCTAACATTTTATATCAGTACATTTGAATTACGGATACTAATCAGAGAAATGGGTTGGAGCGGCTTCTTTAATGGAAGCCGGACAGGATACGCCCATTGTTCTAGAAAAATAATTGAGAAGCTGGATTAAATCGACAGTTATTATATTATTCACAAACAAAAATGAAAGTTATGGAAAGGAAAAAGGTGCTATTGTTTTATGCTAATACTTGTGAGTTATGGCGGCTAAACAGACAAGCCGGTTCAGATGGTTTCTTAATAAAAATCAAACACACTCGTTGTTTTAGAAAAATAACAAAGAAGCAGGGTTATCAGGCAACCATTTCGAGAATAAAAAAAAGGATAAAAGCGAATGTTATTAGAACAAGAAGAAGAAGAAGAAGAACAAGAAGAAGAAGAAGAAGAAAAGATTAGAGGGTGTTCCTTCGCATGCCTGGTCGCGCGGCACGGCGGTCGAACTCCTTGGGGATTCTTGTTGGATCGATAGCCTGGCACTGGAAACTGCTAGCCGAGAAGACCTCTCTCTGTTTAAGCTTTGTGCATGGTGTGCTGATCCGGACGAGGTGCCAGTTGCCAAGCGGCTGTGGGTGCCTGAGCCGCTGGAGCAGATCCCGGACCCCGCGGCGCGCCATCCGTCCTTCCTGCAATTACTGGAGTATCCTACCATCATTCACATCGGGCGGATGAGGGATTTCTCCGCTCCGAATCTTTGGAGAAGGGAGGGAAGCTCGGATGACAGCGGGCAGAGCGGGCTGCCGGACGACTCCGACGATCTGGGGCCCGGTGGTGACGTGCAAGTTCTTCCCTGGACGCGAGGAGTATTGGATGATCGCGGTGCTGGTCGGCGTTCGTTTGGTGCGGCAGCAGGTGGCGGAGGCGGCGGTGGCCGCTCCTACCAGCAAGCTCTGGTTGGCCGTGTGGGGCCCTCGGACTGGAGGATTCCGCCAATGACGTCAGAGCAGTCTGCCAAAGCTCCGGCAGGGGCCCTTCAAGTGCCAGGCTCGGGAAGACCGGGAAATTCAAATCCGAGGCCATGCCCGGTGGTGCCGTTAGCGGATCAGATCAACACAGGAGTTGGAGGTTCTTTTGACTCGGTCAAGTCCGCTGACCCAGGTGCGCAGTTGGTGGAGCCGGCACTTGTGGTAGGTGCGCAGGCCAATTCATTGGTGGAGAATGTGGTGGAGCCTTCGAGAGACCACGGTCTGGCAGTTGCGGATCCCACGCCGGTCTCGCTGGCTGTCCCATCGATAGCTGGGCTGGCAGAGCCAGCTTCGGTGGGGGAGCCGCGGATCCCGGAACTGAGGTCAGACACGACTGGGTCTATGATTGCCAAGGTGGTGGAGCTAGTGGTCGTCTGCCGCACTCGTGGAGATGCCGGATCTGATGCTCTAGGATTGTGGTGTGGCAACCACAACTGTCGCTGCATGCCCGGGTTCGGAGGTGCATTCGATCCGGCTGCATGCCTCGCAACCCGAGAAGAATGGCTGGCAGCCAATGGCGGAGCTCATCCCACCCAGCTGCACTGCGTTCGGTGTGTTGGATGGTTGTGCCAGCGCGGATGAACACCAGGACGGGTCGTCCAAGGGGCAACCTCGAGATCTGGTTGATGTTGCATGTGCATGTGACATGACCACGTCGCATGGCATGCAAATTGTGGCCTCATCACATGGAATGCGTGTCCAGGGGTGGGAGTTCTGGCGGAAGGAGAAAAGCTCACGGAGAAGGAACAGGTTGCTCTGGGCAACATGAAAACTTTCTGCACTGGATTACTTAAGAAACTCCCCCCCCCCCGCTGCTTAAAGAGATTGAAGCTATGCGTGGTGTTCGCGCTGGTCAGGACCCCTTCACACCCCGGTGCAACACCAGATCAGTGTGCTCTTAGGCAAGATCTAAATCCAAAGCGTCCACGGCTGAAACGATTCTGCTCAAACATTAGGCATTGCCCATCATGATCTGGCCGTGTCGGAGGGAGCCCTTGGTCAACTTCGTGACATGTTTGACTCACCGCTCCAAGAGCCACAACTAAGGGCGATCGCTGCGATCTTTGGCAAAGAAGTACCGTTGAACCTTGAGGGAGATATGGAGAAGCTCGTGGCCTCGTCCGCATAGTAGACGTGGTACCGACATTGGAGACTTGCCTCCTTATGTCGTACTCAGCTGTGGAGTTAGTATGCTGGAATGTACGTGGCCTTAATAGTCCAGCTAGGAGGGATGCTTTGAGGGAGTTAGCTGATTCTATGCATGTTTCGATCTGGTGCATCCTAGAGACTAAACTAGAGCATGTAGACCAATTTGTGATTATGCAATGTTTAGGGCCATCTTACGATGGTTTTGCGTACTTGCCGGCTTCGACCACTCGTGGTGGCATCATCATTGCTTGGAACTCTTCCAAAGCGATTGTTTCTAACACGGTTCGCGACACTAACTTCATCACGGGATATGTCGCACCGAGGGAAGGAGCTTCTTGGTGGCTTTCGATGGTGTATGGGCCTCAAGAGGACCCGCAAAAGGTCGTGTTTTTACAAGAATTTTCGGACAGGAGGGCACTCTGTCCGGGACCTTGGATGGCGATAGGCGACTTCAATCTCATTCTCCATGCGGCTGAAAAGAACAACAATCTTCTAGATAGAAGGATGATGGGGAGATTTAAACGGTTTGTGGATGACAATGCTCTCAAAGAGCTATTCCTCCATGGCAGGCGGTTCACGTGGAGCAATGAAAGGAGCGCTCCTACGATGACGAGAATCGATCGAGCTTTCGTTTCGATAGACTGGGAATTAGAGTACCCGGAGTGCTTGCTGCAGGCCCTATCCACTGGAATCTCGGATCACTGTCCCCTCTACCTCTCTATGGAAGATCACTTGCAGCGCGCAGGCGTTTCAGATTTGAGCTTTTTTGGGTGAAACTGGAGGGGTTTTTGGAAGCCGTGGCTAAGGGATGGGTTTGCGACCAATCCATCACTGACCCCTTCTTGCGTTTGGATATTCTGCTCAGAAACTGTGCCAAATACCTTACGGCTTGGGGACAGCGGCGAGTCGGTAACATCAAGCTTCAGATAGCGGTGGGCAACCTGGTGATTCTCAGGTTCGATTGTGCTCAAGAATCTCATGTGCTGTCTAATGAGGAGAGAGGGCTCAGAAACATACTCAAACGACTTGTGCTTGGTCTTGCTTCGCTGGAGAGGATGATTGCGAGACAGAGGTCGAGGATGAACTGGTTGCAAGACAGAGGTCGAGGTCTTGCTTCATCCCTGCTATCAATTCGGAGGGGCAAGTCATTGCTGATCAGCAGGGCAAGGAACGTGCCTTTTTTGAGGCTTACAGAGATCTGCTTGGCCGATCGACGGCTCGCGCGCATACTATTGACCTGGACTTTGTGGGCATTTCTCCTATTGATCTGACGGATCAAGATCTTATCTTTCATGAGGAGGAAATTTGGAAGGTGATCAAAGACATGCCCGCGGACAAGGCACCCGGGCCGGATGGATTCATTGGATTTTTTTCCAAAAAGCTTGGGGTATTATTAAAGGAGATGTTATTACTGCCATCCACAAGTTATTTCTCAATAATGGCAGGGGATTTGGCAGACTAAATCAGGCCCTGATTACGCTCTTGCCAAAGAAGCCGGATGCCTGCCAGGTCAAGGACTTCCGGCCGATTAGTCTTGTTCACAGTGCACCCAAGCTTGCTTCCAAGCTACTTGCATCCAGACTCAGTAGGCGGATGGGAGAGATAGTGAGTGTCAATCAGTCAGCGTTTATCAAGGGTAGAAGCATCCACGACAATTTCTTGCTTGTTAGACAAATGGCTCGCAAACTTCACCAGAGGAAAACCAAAGGTGTGCTGCTGAAACTGGACATATCGAGAGCTTTTGACACCCTATCCTGGCCGTTCCTTTTTGAGGTGCTTCGAGCTAAGGGGTTCTCTGCCCGCTGGATCTCCTGGATTGCAACTCTGCTCACTTCGGCAAGCTCCAGAGTTGTGGTCAATGGATGTGCAGGAGAGAAGTTTATGCATGCGCAAGGACTGCGCCAAGGAGAGTCCCTCTCCCCTCTCCTCTTTGTTATTGCTATGGATGTGCTTACGGCGATGATGGTCAAGGCTCAAGAGCTGCATGTGCTTAGCAAGATTCCTGGCTGCACGCCTCTGCAGCGGCTGTCTCTCTACGCGGATGATGTTGTCCTCTTCATTAGGCTGATAAGATCGGATTTGTTTTTTGTGAAGGAAGCTCTTGGGATCTTCGGAGAGGCATCGGGGCTGGTCATAAACTTTGCCAAGTCCTCGGCTGTCATGATCAGAGCCTCCGAGGAAGAGGAAGAACTGGTGAAGGACGCGCTTCCTTGGACAATGGAGAAATTTCCGATCAAGTACCTAGGGTTGCAGTTGAGTATCAAGCATCTCAAGAGATCTGACTGGCAGCCGATCATTGATATAGTTCTTAAGCTAATGCCGGGATGGCAAAGAGGGCTTATCACCAGGCCTGAACGACTTGCTCTGGTCAATCACGTGGTTCGAGCGCGGCCTACACACCATCTGATCATCGCGGAGGCTCCTAAGTGGGCGTTAGAAAGAATTGACAAAGGATGCAGAAAGTTCTTCTGGGCTGGGACGGAGGAGGTCCATGGAGGCAAGTGCCTGGTCGCATGGGAGCGGGTGTGCATGCCGAAATACCTAGGAGGTCTCGGTGTGCTGAATCTTTACAAGCAAGGGATCGCGCTCCGTTTGCGTTGGGAATGGCTCAAGCGCACGGACGATCTCCGGCCATGGCAAGGGCTGAACCTGATGGCCGACAAATAGGTGGCCATGGCGTTCAACAGCTTGGTCAAATGGGAGCTTGGCAATGGGAGACGTGTGTTGTTTTGGAAGGACAGATGGATCAATGGAAGCTCCATCGCTGAGGTGGCTCCGATGATCAGAGCCATGATCAAGACACAGGTCGCCAATAGGAGAACGGTTAAGGATGCTCTACATCTTCATACTTGGACATCTGACATTGTTGGGGATATGAGCATGGATGCCCTGGTGCAATTCATCCGGCTTTGGGATCTGGTCATTGGTATGAGCCCGGTCCCTGACTCTGAAGACAAACCACTTTGGCAATGGAGCTCTAATGGTATCTACTCTGCACGCACCGCCTATAAAATGCTATGCGAGGGAGGCATCCGATTTCAATGCTCTTCGGCGATATGGAAATGTTGGGCACCGCTGACCTGCAAGATATTCATATGGCTGGCGCTGCAATACCGTGTCTGGACATCCGATAGGAGGCAACGACATGGCCTTCAAGAACATAGCTCGCCATGTTTCCTTTGTGAGCAGGAAGAGGACACGGTGGATCACATCTTGCTGCAGTGCGTCTATGCTCGCCAAGTTTGGTTCATCTGTTTCAGGCGGCTAGGCATTGAGCTTTCTATACTTCCAACACAGCAAGATCGTTTGGAGGCGTGGTGGTCAGGTTCCAGGAAACGCATCGTTAAGCCTCACCGTAAGGGATATGACGCGCTCGTCATCTTGATATGCTGGAATCTTTGGAAGCAAAGAAACGGCAGAGTGTTCTCGCACTCCAACAATGCCAATGAGTGGGGAGCCGCGGACATTATTGCTCGAGAACTAAGACTTTGGATAGCGGCTCGGAGGAGAGGAGTTCAACAGCTTGCCGAGTAGTTGCTTAGTGTGTGGAGTGGAGTGGAGTTTGGGTTTGCTCCCGCAATGGGATTAGCCACCCGTTGTAATTCTTGTAATTAACCATCTGCCTTCTATAAAGCTAAGGTATGCAATTTGCATACTCTCGGAAAAAAATAGGACGGACCTTTTTGCGGCGAACGATCCAGCCGCATGAACGACTTTACTTGGCCGCTTGGCCCAACATAATTCCATTTCCATACAAAACAAAAAAACTGTGAACAATGTCCAAAAACAATTATATGTACAAAAAGAGAGAATTCACAATGGAATGTGTAGTATGTATTACCAGCCAAGCCCAACATAATTCCCTTTCCACAGAAAATTTGATTACTTTGCATAAGGGTTGGCCCACCTCTTGGAATTTCTGATGTGGAAGTGCCACATTTTGATGCTTGGGAAATACCAAGGGCAAAGAAGAAGAAATGGGTTTTCCACATAATTCCAAGCATTTTTCCCTTCATGTTAATTGTGTTTCACAAGAATTGTGTATACTACCAGAGATTTTGCGAGGCGATATATTTGTCTTGAGATACTAAATCGCATGATCATGCATTTCTTCAACTTGTTTCTGATGATAATGTCATATCATTTCAAAGGGGGGTTTGATTATTATAGTTTTGTTGTTCAAAAAATTGCCATACACATTCATCGACTCAAACATGAATATAATTGATTGCTACCATTTTATACCAGTACATATGAATTGCTGGACTAAACAGAGAAGTGGGTGGAGCGGCTTCTTTACTGGTTGCCGGGCAAGATATGCCCATTGTTCCTGAAAAATAATTGAGAAGATGGATTAAATCGGTGGTTATTGGAAGAAAAAGGCGACGGTTATGTAAAGAAAGATCAAAGCGGTAGTTAGGTGCTACTATTTTTTGCCAGGATGTGTGAATTATGGTGGCTAAATAAATAAGTGGGTTCAGATAGGTTCTTTAATGAAAATCGAATAGGATGCTCGTTGTTTTAGAAAAACAAAAAAGAAGCAGCATTATCAGGTAACTATTGTTAGACAAAAAAACAAGACAAAAGCGGCTATTATAAGAAGAAAAAAGAGCAAAGCGGTAGTTACGTGCTAAGTACTATTTTTATATCATTACACGTATGAATCTTGATGGCTAAACAGTGAAGCGGGTTAGTGTGGTTTAGTGTAAACGGGACAAGATGTCCATTGTTTTCTAAAAGTAAAGAACGGCCGGATTAAAGCAATGGTTATTGGAAGAAAATAATAATATAAAGAACAGCGGTTATTAAAGGAAAATAGACGCCAATACCAGTCTGGCGTTCGATTTGGTAAGGGGCTATAGTGAACGGAAGGTTAGCTAAGATCAACCTTTGTTCGATAGGACATACCCTTTTGCAGTGAATGGTCTAACCGCATGAACGACCTTGCTAGACCGCCTGGCCCAGCATACTTTCCACAGAAAACAAAAAAAAAGTGAGAAATGTCCAAAAAATATTATATCTACAAAAACAGAAAATTCACAATGACATATGTAGTATGTATTACCAGCCTAGGCCAACATAATTCCGTTTCCAAGGAAAATAAAAAGAAATAAAAAATGTTCAAAAACAATTATATGTACATAAACAAAAAAAGACACAATGACATTTGTAGCATGTATTACTATGTAGTGTACAAAAAATTAAATGTAAACATGTCATATACATTGCCAACGTCTATTACAAAATACCAAAAGAAATCATGCATAGTAAAATTGCCATGCAAATATAGAGACAGAAGAACTAGAAGAGAAAAAATCCCTTGACGTTACGTCGAAACCAAAAAACAAAAATACTGCATAAGCTTGCCATCATAATGAGGGGAATGTTTGAACATAATATGCCATGTATGTAAAATAACATACAAAAAGACCAAGATTACCATGGTAGGTGCATATTGAAATGGCTCCCGCCCCCATGTAACCACGCACCTAAGGAAAAACACCCCAAGAAAAACTTCGGGATCAGTTGGCCACCAGCTGTCGTGAGACTACAATGACGGGGATCGCCGGGAGAACTTGGTTGCCGGATTCGCACGTTGAGGATAAAGACGCGGGGTTGGGGGGCGTAGTCCGAGTGAAAGAGAAGTTGTAGAACGAGTCTACAATCAACGTGCCACTAGCCTCCGACGCCAAGATGCGTGCTCCATGTAACCACGCTGAAACGTTTTTGTTGTAGTGGAGATTGAATCTGAATGACGCACCTCTTCACTTGCTGCCTGTTCGCTTCGTCTTCCTCTATTGCTTCACCTCCCGTCGTAGCCTGTTCGCCACTTTCTCCTATGCCTATATAAGAGAGGTCGCTCCTCTCCAGAGAGACACATCAGAAAGACCATCTCTCTATCGCCACCAAGTTCCTGAGCACTGCGCTGCTGCTACATTCTTCCCCATCCCGGCTTGCGGCGAGCACCGCAGGTCAGGACAGTAGGCATCTGAAACCGCACCTCTTTGAGTCCTGTACGAGAGAAGGGTGATAAGGTTTTTGGGGAGCGCTCTGCGCGACTACTGACTTCTTCGTCACGGATGCCCCGGACTCCGACGACTACTTCCCCAACGACGACTGCTTCCCCGACGTCGACAACCTTCTCGACGACATGGCTGGCGAGGACACTGACCCCAAGTCCAGTGCTTCTGCTGCTGCTGTCCCGTACGTGTACTTCCTCTTTTTGTTAGAGGTCCTGCCGCAGTTCCTTGTTCTAGCACCTGTCCTAGATATGTTAGGTTCTACTTCATATATGCAACTTGCTCTACTGTCTACTATAGATACGTTTGGTTATAGTTCATATTTGTAGATGCTGATCATTGGGCTCCTAGTTGCCCTAATCGCTATGACAAGCGTCATCTTGGAAAAGGTGGCAAGACCGCTAATGTTGTCATTGGAGACACTGACATGAAGGATGTTGTGTATGGTATATTTCACACTATTCTTTGAGCATGTCATTCTCGTGATTGGTTAATTGACACGGGTGCTAATGTACATGTATGTAGTGATATTTCCATCTTTTCGTCTTATCAGACCGCAGGGACTTCAACTGTGCTGATGGGCAATGGTTCAAGTACTTCTGTTCGTGGTGTTGGCACGCTCGATCTGAAGTTTACTTCGGGGAAGATCGTGCGGCTGAAGAACGTGCATTATGTCCCCTCCGTCAATAAAAATCTTGTTAGCGGATCTCTTCTATGTAGAGATGGCTATAAGCTTGTCTTTGAGTCGAATAAATTTGTAATATCCAAGTATGGAACCTTTGTTGGTAAAGGTTATGAGTCAGGAGGCCTATTTCATTTATCCTTATCAGACGTTTGCAATAAAGTTGTTAATTATATTTGCAACAATAGTGAATCAAATGTGTGGCATTCACGTCTTTGTCATGTTCACTTCGGTTGCATGTCGCGACTAGAGAAGTTGAACTTAATCCCTAGTTTCACCACTGTCAAGGGATCTAAGTGTCAAGTGTGTGTGCAAGCTAAGCAACCTCGTAAGTCTCATCTGACCACGGAAACGAGAAATCTTGCACCACTAGAGCTCATACATTCAGATCTATGTGAAATGAATGGTGTTTTGACAAAAGGTGGAAAGAAGTATTTTATGACGTTAATTGATGACTCCACTAGATACTGCCATGTGTATCTTCTGAAATCTAAGGATGAGGCTTTGAACTATTTCAAGATCTATAAAGCTGAAGCGGAAAACCAACTTGATCGGAAGATCAAGAGGCTTAGGTCCGATCATGGTGGAGAGTATTTCTCAACTGAATTTGATTCCTTTTGTGCGGAACATGGTATAATCCATGAGAGGACGCCTCCCTATTCACCTCAGTCAAATGGTGTAGCCGAAAGAAAGAACCGTACTCTAACTGATTTGGTTAGCGCCATGTTAGACACGTCGGGTCTCTCCAAGGCATGGTGGGGGAGGCGATATTGACTGCATGTCTTGTCCTAAACCGAGTTCCCACAAAGAACAAAGAGATAACTCCATTCGAGGAATGGGAGAAGAAAAGGTTAAAGCTCTCTTATCTACGAGCCTAGGGTTGTTTGGCGAAAGTCAATGTGCCAATTCCAAAGAAGCGCAAGCTTGGACCAAAGACTGTGGATTGTGTTTTCTTGGGATATGCTTTTCATAGCATTGGTTATAGATTCTTGGTTGTAAAATCCGAGGTACCTGACATGCATGTCGGTACGATCATGGAGTTGAATGATGCGACTTTCTTTGAAAATATCTTTCCCATGAAGGACATGGCTACCTCATCTAATCAGGAGATGCATAGTTCATCGAATCAGGAACCGATTGCAATTACTAAACCTTCCATTTCGATGGAACACTTTGAAAATCTTGTGGAGGAGAACAATGAAGTTCCTACTAGGAGCAAGAGACAGAGGACTGCAAAGTTTTTTGGTGATGATTTTCTTGTGTATCTCATAGATGACACTCCCAGTTCTATTTCAGAGGCCTATGCATCTGAGGATGCTGACTACTGGAAGGAAGCGGTCCGTAGTGAGATGGATTCCATCTTGGCAAATGAAACTTGGGAGATAACTGATCGTCCTTATGAGTGCAAACATATAGGATGCAAATGTATTCACGAAGAAGCTTAGGCCTGATGGTACTATTGAGAAGTACAAGGCTCGGCTCGTCGCTAAGGGTTATACCCAAAAGGAAGGTGAAGACTTCTTTGATACTTACTCACCTATGGCTCGACTGACCACTATTCGAGTACTACTTTCATTAGCTGCCTCACATGGTCTTCTTGTTCATCAAACGGATGGTAAGACTGCTTTCCTAAATGGAGAGTTGGACGAGGAAATTTATATGGAACAATCAGATGGGTTTGTAGTAGATGGTCAGGAAGGAAAAGTGTGCAAGTTGCTGAAGTCTTTGTATGGACTCAAGCAAGCTACCAAGCAGTGGCATGAGAAGTTTGAAAGAACTTTAACAGCTGCGGGCTTTGCTGTAAACGAAGCTGATAAATGTGTGTACTATTGCCATGGTGGGGGCGAGGGAGTTATCCTTTGCTTGTATGTTGATGACATACAGATTTTCGGAACAAATCTGAATGTTATTAAGGAGGTCAAGTGAAAGAACATGCGGTGCCCCCATGCTTGGTTTTGGTAATTGATGACAATCTCTATGGACTAATGGTTGCCTTGAGTTATATTTGAAGGATTTGTTCATAGGCATTTCTTGAAGTCCATGTGTTGGTTTCAAGGAGTTTATGTGGTGACCAAGGTGTTATTAAGGAATTATACAAAGATTGGTCATGTGAGAGTTGAGCTTATTGCAAGCATGTCTTGAAGAAGAAGATTGTGTGATCATTCATGTTTACCTTCAAGACATCATCCAAATGAATAGAGTTGGAAAGAGTCAAGGTTGATCAAGACTAAGTCAAGAGTGAATCAAGTTTATCAACACACAAAGCGCACAAGATGTACCGAGGGATCAAGCGATCCCATGGTATGGTAAGCATTGTCAATTACACTTTGTGTACTAACCCATGGTCTTCGTGAGAGTTCTTCGTGGGGTTAGGTTGCGGTGTGCAAGTTCAAGTGAAGCGGGCAAGTTAAAGTAAAGCATCACGAAGAGATCAAATGCTTGAAGCTTGCCATCCATTGTGGTGACAATGGACTTGTGAAGATGTGCGGAAGGGTGGCTCACCCATAGTGGAGTATGGGGGAGCAATCAACTAGTCTTCATCGAGCCAACGCAATCAAGAAAGGTGGTCCATCTTGAGGGAGTCAAGATCATCATCATCTAGCTTAAGTGGACCATGTGCAAGGCAAAGGTTTGCTCTTGATAGGTTTTCTATTTTACCGGTCTCATGATGGTAGTTGCGAGACCAGGTTATAGGATCGATTGCCGTACTATCAAGGGGGGCTCTCGATGAGTAGCTTGATCGTATCGTTCATAGAGAGCTCAAACCATTGCATCCTTGCATCATCTTTATTGGTTCTTGTTTGGTTCTTCTCTTTGTGAGTTTTGGAGCTTATGGTCATCTTGATGACAAGCTCGAGTTCATCGAAAACGGAGTTCACTCGCATCTTCTATGATGTTTTCGATGTTGGAGGTTATGTCGGTTCTTCTCGGTTGGAGGTTTCACTCCTCTATGTGTTAGGCATACCTCCCCTGCCTCTTCTTACTATAACCAATCGCTGTTTTGATGCTACTCGTCGTCTTGTATCCAACAAGCTTGAGTTTGCTCAATTCGGAGCTCATATGAAGAAGTTTTGGCAGTTCTGTTTTCTCCCTGCGGTAGTACCGCGGTGGCAGCGGTAGTACCGCTTGTAGCATCAAGCGGTAGTACCGCTCCAGTACTGCTCTACTACCGCCTCAATTTTGGGTCTGCTCTTTTCGTGTCGAGTTTAGCAGTAGTTGCACGGCAGTTCCGCCTATTAGTGGTAGTACCGCCCCGTTTGGGCAGTAGTACCGCCTATAAGCGGTAGTACCGCTCCGGTCGGGCGGTAGTACCGCTACTGCATTACTGTCGCCGTACTCTGCTCTGCCCTGCCTCTTTTGGGGCCCGTGTTCTGCTCCTCTAGCGGTGGTACCGCTGGGGTGAGCGGTAGTACCGCTTATCGGCGGTACTACCGCCCCAAGGTTCATGCTTTGTTGCTCCGTTTCCCTGCTTCTTCCGCCCGAGTGGTAGTACCGCTCGTGTGCGGGCTGAGCACATAACGGCTGGATTTTTCCCCTCCTATAAAAGGGGGTCTTCTTCCCCAATGAACCTTATCCCTTTGAGCTCGTGTTCTTCCCCCATTGTTGACCTTCTTCGAGCTTGCTAACTCTCAATCCCTCCATGGATTCTTGCTAGTTTTTGAGGGTAAAGAGAGAGGAGATCTAGATCCACATTTCCACCAATCACTTTCTCCTCTTTGTGAGGGGAACCCCTTGGATCTAGATCTTGGAGTTCTTGGTGTTCTCCTTCTTGTTCTTCCTCTCATTTTCCTCCCTAGCATTAGTTGCTTCGGTGGGATTTGAGAGAGAAGGACTTGGGCACTCCGTGTGCCCTTGCCATTGCATTTAGTGCATCGGTGTGAGTTCTCCACGTGATACGTGGAAGTTACAAGTTGAGAAGCTTATTACTCTTGGGTGCTTGGTACCCTTGAGCTTGTTCCTCTTGGGTGCTTGGGCGCCCTAGATGGTTGGTGGTGTTCGGAGCTCAATCATTGTGGTGTAAAGCTCCGGGCAAGCGTCGGGGTCTCCAATTAGGTTGTGGAGATCGCCCCGAGCAATTTGACGGGTACCGGTGACCGCCCCCAAGGGTTGCCAAAGTGTACGGGTTTGGTGACCGCCCCCAAGGGTTGCCATTTGTACGGGTTCGGTGTCCGCCCTCAAGGGTCCCTTAGTGGAATCACGGCATCTTGAATTGTGCAAGGGCATGAGGGGATTACGGTGGCCCTAGTGGCTTCTTGGGGAGCATTGTGCCTCCACACCGCTCCAAACGGAGATTAGCATCCGCAAGGGTGTGAACTTCGGGATACATCGTCGTCTCCGCGTGCCTCGGTTATCTCTTACCCGAGCCCTTTACTTATGCACTTTACTTTGTGATAGCCATATTGTTTCTTGTCATATATCTTGCTTTCACCTAGTAGTTTATCTTGCTTAGCAAAGTTGTTGGTGCACATAGGTGAGCCTAGTTGCTGTAGGTTCTGTGCTTGGCAAATTAACCGCTAGGTTTATTCCGCATTTGTTCAAGCCTTAACCGTAATTATTTTAAAGCGCCTATTCACCCCCCTCCCTCTAGGCGACATCCACGATCTTTCATCAAGGATTTCCTATGTCGTTGTTTTGAGATGAAGATTTAGGAGTGGCTGATGTCTTTCTGAACATCAAGTTGTTGAGAGACGATGATGGTGGGATTACATTGCTTCAATCTCACTATGTGGAAAAGATCTTGAGTCACTTTGGCTATACTGACTACAAGCCCTTTCGATCACCATATGATGCTAGCGTGTTGCTTTGAAAGAATCAAAGAATTGCTAGAGATCAATTAAAATATTCTCAGATTATTGGCTCGCTTATGTACTTAGCGAGTGGTACAAGAACTGGCATCTCTTTTGCTATTAGCAAACTGAGCCGGTTTGTCTCAAAACCAGGAGATGTGCATTCGAAAGCTCTAGAGAGAGTTATGCATTACTTGAAAGGCACTGCGAGTTATGGAATTCACTACACTGGGTACCCAAAGGTACAGGAAGGGTATAGTGACTCAAATTGGATCTCAGATGATGATGAGATAAAGGCCACGAGCAGATATGTATTCACTCATGGAGGTGGCGCTGTTTCTTGGAAGTCTTGCAAGCAGACCATCTTAACAAGGTCAACGATGGAAGCAGAACTCACAGCACGAGATACAGCTACGGTCGAAGAAGATTGGCTTCGTCGGCTCTTGAATGACTTGCCGGTTGTTGAGAAACCTGTACCGGGTATCCCTATGAACTGCGTCAATCAAACTGTGATCACGAAAGTGAGCATCTCAAAGGATAACATGAAGTCATCAAGACACGTTTAGAGAAGGTTAAAGTCTGTTAGAAACATGAAAAACTCCGGAGTTATTGCATTGGCTTATATGCAAACGTCTAAAAATCTGGCAGATCCTTTTACTAAGGGTCTATCACGTAATGTGATAGATAATGCATCGAAGGAGATGGGTATGAGACCCACAATATAAGTTGTTCACAGTGGTAACCTAGTCTATGTGCTCGGAGATCCCGCGAATTAGATGTGGAAGACAAGCTGTTGGTCAACTGAGAGGAGAGTATCCTTACTATTAAAAGAATACCACTCCATGAATATGCAATGCTTTCCTAATCTGCATGGCAGGTTGATGTATATCTTAATGTGTTCTAAGTGGCTCATTGAAGCAGAGATGTTGTCCTGGAGAACATCTTTTGAAGAACGCCTATATGAGTCTGATTGTTAAAACATCGCAATCTATGAGAGTAGGGTGCTCTCTAGTAAACTCATGAAAGGTCTCGGAGTATGACGCATAAGCTCCACCCGCGGGGAAGACCCACGGTAGCCAAGTATCGGTCAAGGTTTTGTGTAAAGCTAGGTTCGCAGAAAACTTGCAGTTCAAGGCCTAGCCCGCTGTTCAAGTTGCTTACTAGTGAAGCATAGAGTTCTAGGTGGAAGTTCAACTTAACAGTCTCCACTGCAGTACCGGTATATAAAACAGTGTTTTGTAACTAAAGGCAAATTCTATGTGCCTCTAGGATCTGGTGGGGGATTGCTGGAATTTATTCTATTTACGGGCCAGCCCAATAGCAATTTTAGCAATTCCTAACAAATCCTAGTGGCCCACTCAGCCATTTGTGCAAGGCAAGAGGTGGAACCAAAGTTTAGTCCCACATTGCTAGTTTAGTGGGAGTTTGACCTCTTTATAAGGGAGGATGTCTCCCCACATGTATGAGCATGAGAACAAGAGGGACATTCACGCGTGCTCCTCCTCCGCCGCCTGCCACGCCACGCCACGCCTCGTCACGACGCGCTGCGGGTTGCGGGAACGAGCCGATGTCTAAATTTTTGCCACGCACTACGGGTATACGAAAGGTCACTCGAGAGCTGAAACGTTTATGCTGTAGTGGAGATTGAATCCGAACGGCGCACCTCTTCGCCTGCTGCCTGTTCGCTTCGCCTTCCTCTGTTGCTTCACCTCCCGTCGCTCGCCTCTTTCTCCTGTGCCTATATAAGAGAGGTCGCTCCTCTCCAGAGAGGCACCTCAAAAAGACCATCTCTTTCTCACCACCAAGTTCCTGAGCACTGCGCTGCTGCTACATTCTTCCCCATCCCGGCTTGCGGCGTGCACCGCAGATCGGGACAGTAGGCCTCTGAAACCGCACCTCTTTGAGTCCTGTACGGCAGAAAGGTGATAAGGTTTTTGGGGAGCGCTCCGCGCGACTGCTGACTTCTTCGTCACGGACGCCCCGGACTCCGACGACTACTTCCCCGACGACGACTTCTTCCCCGATGTCGACAACCTTCTCGACGACATGGCTGGCGAGGACTCCGACCCCAAGTCCAGTGCTTCTGTTGTTGCTGTCCCGTATGTGTTCTTCCTCTTTCTGTTAGAGGTCCTGCCACGGTTCCTTGTTCTAGCATCTGTCCTAGATATGTTAGGTTCTACTTCATATATGCAACTTGCTCTACTGTCTACTCTATTAATGTTTGGTTATAGTTCATATTTGCATATGCTATTCACCTTCTCTCTGTCAGATTGCATGACTTGCTTTATCTCTGCTATACTAGTCATGCTTTATTAAGTATTTCCGTTAATAAAATTATTCGGTAAATTGCTCATATTTCCAACAATCCAAAACCTTATTATAGGCAATTTACACCAAGTGGTTTTGCTGCTTCCATGAGACCTCCTATGTTTGAGGGTATCCACTATAAGAGGTGGCACGTGAGAGCAGTCTTATGGTTTCAAACCATGAGTTGCTATGACGCCATTCTTGTCAAACCTGAAGGGGGGTATGATGCCCAACAGGAACAAGCTTTTCAGAAAATGGATACTCTGGTTAAGGCTGCTCTCTTGAGTGTTCTTGGTGAGAACATAGTTGATGCTTATGCATCAATTGTATATGGAAAATATATGTGGGACGCACTCGAGGCCAAGTTTGGGGTCTCGGATGCTGGCACTGAGCTGTACATCATGGAGCAATTCTATGATTACAGGATGACTGAAGAGCGCTCCGTGGTTGAGCAAGCTCATGAGATACATTCATTTGCTAGAGAACTTGAGCACTTCAATTGTATGCTACCAGACAAGTTCGTTGCCGGAGGCATTATCACTAAGCTTCCTCCCACGTGGAGGAACTTTTCTACTTTACTGAAGCATAAGAGACAGGAGTTTTCCATTCCGGATCTCATTGGTACTCTTGATGTGGAAGAAAAGGCGAGAGCAAAGGATAACCGTGGTCGAGGTACTGAGGGAGGTTCTAGTGCCAATCTGGTATAGAAGAAAAACTTCTATCCCCAAAAGTTCAAGAACAAGGGCAAGTTTGATGGTAAAGCAAAGTTTGATGGGAAGAACAAGGTTGTACAACACATGAACTTCAAGAAGAAGAATGACAAGAAGCAAGGTGTTTTTCATGTGTGTGGAGATCCTGATCATTGGGCTCCTAGTTTCCCTAATCGCTATGACAAGCGTCATCTTGGAAAAGGCGGCAAGACCGCTAATGTTGTCATTGGAGACACTGACATGAAGGATGTTGTGTATGGTATATTTCTCACTATTCTTTCAGTATTTCATTCTCCCGATTGGTTAATTGACACGGGTGCTAGTGTGCATGTATGTGGTGATATTTCTATGTTTTCGTCTTATCAGACCGCAGGGACTTCAACCGTGCCGATGGGCAACAGTTCAAGTGCTTCTGTTCATGGTGTTGGCACGGTCGATCTGAAGTTTACTTCAGGGAAGATCGTGCGGCTGAAGAACGTGCATTATGTCCCCTCCGTCAATAGAAATCTTGTTAGCGGATCTCTTCTATGTAGAGAAGGCTATAAGCTTGTCTTTGAGTCGAATAAATTTGTAATATCCAAGTATGGAACCTTTGTTGGTAAAGGTTATGAGTCAGGAGGCCTGTTTCGTTTATCCTTATCAGACGTTTGCAATAAAGTTGTTAATCCTGTTTGCAACAATAGTGAATCAAATGTGTGGCATTCACATCTTTGTCATGTTAACTTTGGTTGCATGTCATGACTAGCGAAGCTTAACTTAATCCCTAGTTTCACCACTGTCAAGGGATATAAGTGTCAAGTGCGTGTGTGCAAGCTAAGCAACCTCGTAAGTCTCATCTGACTGCGGAAACGAGAAATCTTGCACCACTAGAGCTCATACATTCAGATCTATGTGAAATGAATGGTGTTTTGACAAAAGGTGGAAAGAAGTATTTTATGACGTTAATTGATGACTCCACTAGATACTGCCATGTGTATCTTCCGAAATCTAACGATGAGGCTTTGAACTATTTCAAGATCTATAAAGCTGAAGCGGAAAACCAACTTGAGAGGAAGATCAAGAGGCTTAGGTCCGATCATGGTGGAGAGTATTTCTCAAATGAATTTGATTCCTTTTGTGCGGAACATGGTATAATCCATGAGAAGACACCTCCCTATTCACCTCTGTCAAATGGGGTAGCCGAAATAAAGAACCGTACTATAACTGATTTGGTTAACGCCATGTTAGACACATTAGGTCTCTCCAAGGCATGGTGGGGGGAGGCGATATTGACTGGATGTCATGTCCTAAACCGAGTTCCCACAAAGAATAAAGAGATAACTCCATTCGAGGAATGGGAGAAGAAAAGTTTAAAGCTCTCTTATCTACGAACCTAGGGTTGTTTGGCGAAAGTCAACGTGCCAATTCCAAAGAAGCGCAAGCTTGGACCAAAGACTGTGGATTGTGTTTTCTTGGGATATGCTTTTCATAGCATTGGTTATAGATTCTTGGTTGTAAAATCTAAGGTACCTGACATGCCTGTCGGTACGATCATGGAGTCGAATGATGCGACTTTCTTTGAAGATATCTTTCCCATGAAGGATATGGCTACCTCATCTAATCAGGAGATGCCTAGTTCATTGAATCAGGAATCAGTGACAATTACTGAACCTGCCATTTTGATGGAACACTCTGAAAATCCTGTGGAGGAGAACAATGAAGTTCCTATTAGGAGAAAGAGACAAAGGACTGCAAAGTCTTTTGGTGATGATTTTCTTGTGTATTTCATAGATGACACTCCCAGTTCTATTTCAGAGGCCTATGCATCTGAGGATGCTGACTACTGGAAGGAAGCGGCCCATAGTGAGATGGATTCCATCTTGGCAAATGAAACTTGGGAGATAACTGATCGTCCTTATGGGTGCAAACCTATAGGACGCAAATGGGTATTCAAGAAGAAGCTTAGGCCTGATGGTACTATTGAGAAGTACAAGGCTTGGCTCGTGGCTAAGGGTTATACCCAAAAGGAAGGTGAAGACTTCTTTGATACTTACTCACATGTGGCTCGACTAACCACTATTCGAGTACTACTTTCATTAGCTGCCTCACATGGTCTTCTCATTCATCAAATGGATGTTAAGACTGCTTTCCTAAATGGAGAGTTGGACGAGGAAATTTATATGGAACAACCAGATGGGTTTGTAGTAGATGGTCAGGAAGGAAAACTGTGCAAGTTGCTAAAGTTTTTGTATGGACTCAAGCAAGCACCCAAGCAGTGGCATGAGAAGTTTGAAAGAACTTTAACAACTGCGGGTTTTGTTGTAAATTAAGCTGATAAATGTGTGTACTATCGCCATGGTGGGGGCGAGGGAGTTATCCTTTGCTTTTATGTTGATGACATACTGATTTTCGGAACAAATCTGAATGTTATTAAGGAGGTCAAGGATTTCCTATCTCGTTGTTTTGAGATGAAAGTAGGAGTGGCTGATGCCATTCTGAACATCAAGTTGTTGAGAGACGATGATGGTGGCATTACATTTCTTCAATCTCACTATGTGGAAAAGATCTTGAGTCGCTTTGGCTATAGTGACTGCAAGCCCTCTCCAACACCATATGATGCTAGCGTGTTGCTTTGAAAGAATCGAAGAATTGCTAGAGATTAATTAAAATATTCTCAGATTATTGGCTTGCTTATGTACTTAGACAGTGGTACAGGACCTGACATCTCTTTTGTTGTTAGCAAACTGAGCCGGTTCGTCTCAAAACCAGGAGATGTGCATTGGAAAGCTCTAGAGAGAGTTGTGCGTTACTTGAAAGGCACTGCGAGTTAAGGAATTCACTACACTGGGTACCCAAAGGTACTGGAAGGGTATAGTGACTCAAACTGGATCTCATATGCTGATGAGATAAAGGCCACGAGCGGATATGTATTCACTCATGGAGGTGGCGCTGTTTCTTGGAAGTCTTGCAAGCAGACCATCTTAACGAGGTCAACAATGAAAGCAGAACTCACGGCACTAGATACAGCTACGGTCGAAGCAGATTGGCTTCGTCGGCTCTTGAATGACTTGTCGGTTGTTGAGAAACCTGTACCGGGTATCCTTATGAACTGCGTCAATCAAACTGTGATCACGAAAGTGAGCAGCTCATAGGATAACATGAAGTCATTAGGACACATTCAGAGAAGGTTAAAGTCTGTCGGAAAAATGAAATACTCCGGAGTTATTGCATTGGATTATATCCAAACGTCTAAAAATCTGGCGGATCCTTTACTAATGGTCTATCACATAATGTGATAGATAATGCATCGAAGGAGATGGGTATGAGACCCACAATATGAGTTGTTCATAGTGGTAACCTAGTCTATGTGATCGGAGATCCCGTGAATTAGATGTGGAAGACAAGTTGTTGGTCAACTGAGAGGAGAGTATCCTTACTATTAACAATATACCACTCCATGAAGATGCAATGCTCTCCTAATCTGCATGGTAGGTTGATGTATATCTTAATGTGTTCTAAGTGGCTCATTGAAGCAGAGATGTTGTCCTGGAGAACATCTTTTGAAGAATGCCTATATGAGTCTGATTGTTAAAACGTCGCAATCTATGAGAGTAGGGTGCTCTCTAGTAAACTCATGAAAGGTCTCGGAGTATGACGCATAAGCTCCACCCGCGGGGAAGACCCACGGTAGCCAAGTATCGGTCAAGGTTTTGTGTAAAGCTAGATTAGCAGAAAACTTGCAGTTCAAGGCCTAGTCCACTGTTCAAGTTGCTTACTAGTGAAGCATAGAGTTCTAGGTGGAAGTTCAACTTAACAGTCTCCACTGCAGTACCGGTATATAAAACAGTGTTTTGTAACTAAAGGCAAATTCTATATGCCTCTAGGATCTGGTGGGGGATTGTTGGAATTTATTCTATTTCCAGGCCAGCCCAATAGCAATTTCAGAAATTTCTAAGAAATCCTAGTGGCCCACTCAGCCCATTTGTGCAAGGCAAGAGGTGGAACCAAAGCTTAGTCCCACATTGCTAGTTTAGTGGGAGTTTGACCTCTTTATAAGGGAGGATGTCTCCCCACATGTATGAGCATGAGAACAAGAGGGACATTCACGCGCGCTCCTCCTCCGCCGCCTGCCTCGCCACGCCACGCCACGCCACGCCTCGTCACGACACGCCGCAGGTTGCGGGAATGAGCCGAGCCAATGTCTAAATTTTTGCCATGCACTATGGGTATACGAAAGGTCACTCAGGAGCTGAAATGTTTTTGCTGTAGTGGAGATTGAATCCGAACGGCGCACCTCTTCGCCTGCTGCCTGTTCGCTTCGCCTTCCTCTGTTGCTTCACCTCCCGTCGCTCGCCTCTCTCTCATGTGCCTATATAAGAGAGGTCGCTCCTCTCCAGAGAGACACATCAGAAAGCCCATCTCTCTCTCGCCACCAAGTTCCTGAGCACTGCGCTGCTGCTACATTCTTCCCCATCCCGGCTTGCGGCGTGCACCGCAGGTCGGGACACTAGGCCTCTGAAACCGCACCTCTTTGAGTCCTGTACGGCAGAAAGGTGATAAGGTTTTTGGGGAGCGCTCCGCGCGACTGCTGACTTCTTCGTCACGGACGCCCCGGACTCCGACGACTACTTCCCCGATGATGACTTCTTCCCCGATGTCGACAACCTTCTCGACGACATGGCTGGCGAGGACATCGACCCCAAGTCCAGTGCTTCTGCTGTTGCTGTCCCGTATGTGTTTTTCCTCTTTCTGTTAGAGGTCCTGCCACAGTTCCTTGTTCTAGCATATGTCCTAGATATGTTAGGTTCTACTTCATATATGCAACTTGCTCTACTGTCTACTCTAGATATGTTTGGTTATAGTTAATATTTGCAGATGCTATTCACCTTCTCTCTGTTAGATTGCATGACTTGCTTTATTTTTGCTATACTAGTCATGCTTTATTTAGTATTTCCGTTAATAAAATTATTCGGTAAATTGCTCATATTTCCAACAGAACGACTCTAGAATCAACGTCCCACTGGCCTCTTTGCGCCTAGATGCGTGCTCTAGATCCCACGATAGAAACAAAACGTTCTCTAAGCATTGCTACCTTTACTACTTAAAAAGAATGTAATGTTTCTGCTTTACTTTCTTCCCATCACTCCTTCGTCCAACATTTCTCATATAATAATCAATCATGTTAATTTACTTAACTTCTGAACCAATTCCACTTTAATTTACTTACCACACTTCTGATCAAAATATAAGTTAAATTAGGGACATAATTTGATGAACATTTATTTACACAGTCGCTTACTATGGGCAGGTAAATCACTTATGATCAAAATATAAGGTAAATCACGGACATATTTTGGTGAACATTTATTTACACAATCACGTATTATGGGCAGGTAAATCACAAGTTAATAGACTATAATATTTATATCCCGTTGCATTGCACAAACATTGTTCTAGTAATAAAATAAAATAATCAAAGCGGCGCTTCAAGCTGCACGCGGGGCTCATTGGTCGACGGGTCAGTCGCGAGAGACAAACGTGCCCAGGCCCAACAGGACACGTTGTCGCGTGCTGTTTTATTTTTCTTTCCATGCATCTATAGCCGGACTTTACCAAAGCCGGCCCCTCAAACGCCCGCGCACGCGACCGGGCGTGTCCCCGGGCATTGATCGGGCAACCCTTAAATTCTGTCGTCCACATCCGTGTATCTCATATCCGGTCCCTCATATCCATACTAGCATGCAACATAGAAAAAAAAGCATATAGATCGTCACACAAACATAGAATCAAACAGGGCAGTGCACATTCCAATCGCCAGAAGATCATCGACAGATGTCCAAAGATCGTCAAAGTTCAAATAATTCACATAAACGACCAACAAATTTAAACTACATTACTAAAAACTAGAAACTAAAGACGGAGACGGCGGAGATTGACCACTTCCTCGCGGGCCATTTGCCCTTCCTCGCGGGCCATTTGCCCTTCCGAAAGTATTCATGCTGATATATTATTATTCTTGGTAGTTTTACAATCATTTTATAGTAACTTTATATCAATTTTTGGGACTAACCTATTGACCCAGTGCCCAGTGCCAGTTGCTGTTTTTTGCTTGTTTTTTACATCGCAGGAAATCAATATCAAACGGAGTCCAAACACCGCGAAACTTTTTGTAGATTTATGGACCAGAACACCCTGGATGGGCCAGAGAAGCACCTGGGGGGTACCCCGAGGGGGGCACAACCCACCAGGGCGCCCAGGTGGGTTGTGCCCACCTCGGTGGCCTTCCGCACCCCCTCTTTACCCTATAAATTCCCAAATATTCCGAAAACCCTCGGGGTTAACCTAGATCAGAAGTTCCGCCGCGGAAAACCAATCTAGACCCCGTTCCGGCACCCTGCCGGAGGGGGGAATCATCTCCGGTGGCCATCTTCATCATCCCGGCGGCCACCACGATGAGGAGGGAGTAGTCCACCCTCGGGCCTGAGGGTTTGTACCAGTAGCTATGTGTTTAATCTCTCTCTCTCTCATGTTCTTGAGATATCACGATCTTGATGTATCGCGGGCTTTGTTAATAGAGTCGGATCATATGGTGTTTTCCCCTCTCTATCTTGTTGTGATGAATTGAGTTTTTTCCTTTGAGATTTCGTTGTTATCGAATTGAATACTTTTACGGATTTGAGAACATTTGATATATGTCTTGCAATTGAATACTCGTGGTGACAATGGGGTATCGTATTGATTCACTTGATATATGTTTTGGCACTCAACTCGCGGATTCCCGAGGTGACATTGGGGTAATCTATGCATAGGGGTTGATGCACTTCTTGTCTTTGTTTCTCCGGTAGAAATCTTGGGGCACTCTTTGAAGTTCTTTTTGTTGCATTGAATATTATGAATCTGAATTTGCTTTGGTCTTATTTTAGTACGAACTCTAGGATAGATTGATCGGAAAGAATAGCTTTGAGGTGGTTTCGTACCCTACAAACAATTCCGTCTTTTGTTCTCCGCTAGATAGGAACTTTGGAGTGATTCTTCGTTGCACGTTGAGGGACGGTTATATGTCCAATTATATTAGCACTATTGAGAGATTGCACTAGTGAAAGTACAGGCCCTAGGCCTTGTTTTTAAGTATTGCAATACCGTTTTTGTGCCCGTTTACTATTTGCTACCTTGCTGTTTTTATTTATTCAGATTATAAAATATATTTCTACCAATAATATTACATTTTTATCACCATCTCTTCGCTGAACTAGTGCACCTATACAATTTGCCGTTGTATTGGGTGTGTTGGGGACACAAGAGATTTCTTGTATTTGGTTGCAGGGTCGTTTGAGAGAGACCATCTTCATCCTACACTTCTCACGGATTGATAAACCTTAGGTCATCCACTTAAGGGAAAATTGCTACTGTCCTACAAAACTCTGCGCTTGGAGGCCCAACATGTGTCTACAAGAATAAAGTTGCGTAGTAGACATCACACAGCTGAAGGCGTTGGCGGCTGGTGGCGGATCGTCCGAGTCGTCGTCGGAGGAGCCGTTTGAATCGTTGTTGTCAGAGTCAGAGAGGATGACGAGGACTTTTAGCCGTCGGACCTCCCTGTTCTGTTGCCGCTTTAGCTTTGCGAGCCGAGCCGCCTCCACCGCTGCCTCCGCCGCCCTCGCGCTTGGATTGCACGATGGCAATCCGGAGCACCTTGGCGTTCTTCCAGCGGAGCCGCCGCGCGTCCGTATCCGCTGTCGTAAAGCGACTGGCGGTAGACCCATTCGAGGAACCGCGCGTCCTTGTCGGGCTCCGCCTGCATCCCGCGGCGACGGCGCACAGACTGCTCTGCCTCTCCCTTTCCCACTGCCGCTCGCAGCGGGGTGGCGCGCGCCTCTGATTCCGGCGTGTGCATCCGGGCCGCGGAGGGCGGGCACAAGCACCCACCGCTGTCCACGTGGGGGAGCAGCAGCTGGCTGGGGCAGGGGACGGCGTAGGGGAGGCGCAGATTGCGCAGGCCGCCTGTCGGAGCTGCGCCCGGGCCGGGAGCGGCCAACGCCGGCGTCTGAGTTGCGCCGACGGGTAAGCTGCGGCCGCGGCGAGGCTGCAGATCCGGAGCTGCCTCCAGTCTCTGCCTTGGACCGCTCCAAGGTGATGCTGAGGGCAAGCTCATAGTCTGGATCTAGCTCGGAGTCGGAGCGGCTACCGGAGCTCGACATTGCGCCGGATTCGATCGGATTGGCTGCGGGGAGAGAAGAGGACGGAGCGAGAGAGGAGAATGAGTGAGTTAGGGTTTCGGAGCGATGACCCGGATGGGGTTTTTTGTGGGACATCCATGGGGTTGGTGGTCGGCCGGCCTTATCAAGCGGACGCGCCCGGGTGTGCCAGGGCCACCCCATATCCGCCTCACATTTGGGCTGGATATGAGGGGTGCCGGTCAACCCGAGCGTTTGAGGCCCGTTTGAGGCGTCCGTCTGGGTCCAAAAATCGTGACCGGACAGTGGTCGGGCGGGCGGCCAAGGCGTTTAAGGCCGGTATGGGACGCCCGGCTTTAGATGCTCTAAAAGGCCACGTGTGAATATTCATATATCTTATTTCTCTTCCAATAAAAAGATTAAAAATAGAAATAAAAGCATTTGGCATGCCCCGGGGCCCGACGCAAAACAGGCCACGTGTTCCTTGGTGCTGCGGGCGCGCGGCGGGGGCCAGGTGCTGCTGGGGAAATATTTAGTGCACCGGAGCTTCTGGTGCTACCGGTGCACCGAACTCACATTGTGCTTTTAAAATGTTGAAAAAATTCTAAAAAAAATAGCACACTCATACAACATCAATGTAGGTTGTCACAAAATTTCAAGTCAAAATTCGAAATATAACTCGAAAAACAAAAATGACAAATTCAACACTAAGTTGTACATAACATACCTTGGGCTTTAGATTTGGCTCATTATCACAATGTCAAATTTGTCAATTTTCTATCTCAAAATATATTTTAAATTTATATATGAAATTTTATGACATCATACATTGATGTTGCCTTAACGTGCTAGAATTTTTTCAGATTTTTCAAAATATTTTATAGCATCCGGTGCACCGGTAGCACGACAAGTATGGGTGCACCGGATACATTCCCAGGTGCTGCTAGCCCCTGGTCGAACTGCTGTGATTTGATCGCCTGAGCCTGACCGCCATGTGGGGGCCGGCCACTACGGTGAGCTTCTTGTTTGCTCGCCTGCTGCTGCAGGAGCGGACAGCTTTCAAATGTCTGCCTCTCATGAACTGTGCTTTCTTTTCCTTCATCCCATTGCATTTTTTTTAGGAATTAGAAATGTGTGTACTGTTCCTCAAAAAAAATGTGTGTAGTGTGACTGGGCCAAGATCTGGACGCGAGCGCGGGCGAGCATTTTTGCCTAGCTTTTTCTGCATGGTTTCCGCGGCTTTTTGGGTAGTCTAGTAGTGGTGCCGCTGGCTTTCCCCGTGCCACACAACTTCTCCAAACTTTCTAGGGATACCTGCAGCTACCGCCCCTGGAAACATCGTCTGTATCTGTGGGCTGCTTGCATGCGCCCTGTCACTGATGCGTCGCACTTACCCACTAATAACATGCATGATTGTTAATCAAAGCATGCATGCATTGCTAGGGTGACTCATGATGCAGGCCTTCTTCAGGGGAAAGAAATCGTGCATTAACATGTGCTGTCACTTCCAGGAAAGGAGAAAGAATGGAATCCCTTGCTGTGTAGTGGTATTTCTTTTTCTTTGGTTTTTGATGTCTTATACTAATCAAAAGGTATTTCTTGCTAAACTTCTACACACCTCGTGCCTGCTGATATAAAATAACGACGCCTCATTCGTCTCCATTTGGTGCTCCAAATTTTCTAAACGTGTAGAAGTTTTACAGGCATTTCGCGGGCATTATTCAAGTGACATTTCGAAGATTCTCTCGTCAAAGTTGCACTAGTTAATTAGGTCGTCGACGGTCGCGTGCTCCCATACAAACCACACACAACAGAATGCATATATGTGCATGTACGTCCAGGGATCGAGCCAAAACTTTAGACTTTGGGGCCAGGGAGGAGTGCTTTATTAAAATCGCATGTGAAGTTGCCATATATGTCGGCATTTCCTCTAGTTGGCCACACGGCCGAGGAGGTCCACACATACCCTTTTGTATTGCAGCGCTCGAAGACTCTCTAAAGTCTAAAGTCGTCCAACTCTACTGACTCACTCCACATGATTCCGACCATGTGCTTGGTTGCAAATGTACTACTGTAGTTATCAAGTTTACCTCTTGATTTGCTTCTTACATGTTTTTTTTTTTTGAATGAAAGGGGTTGCCCCCCGCCCCAATTTTATAGATCGAAGCAGATAAAGCAGTCACAACCAGTTTTCACAGCGCCTAAGTAGGGAATAAGACTACTCTCCAGGAGACTACGCTACCTAGAGCTCGAGAGCAGAAGTTCTCTCCAACATAACAGGAACGAAATCTAGGTACTTATTATTACAGAGCCACATCAGAAGGAAAGGGAACAACGATAGTTTTTTCCACTGGTCGCCCCCCTCATGCTCTCCTCCCACACCTCACTTCCAGGCGATCAGCATCAGTTCTCCACGTCGCTTGTCCAACAGAAGGATGCACCTTTGCAGCAGGGTTGCTTGAGCATCGTCGCAGAGAACCTTCCGCTGGTGCAAATAACAGCTTAGTTTTGCAAGAATGCAGTTCACGTTTCTCCATTTCTGCCCCTGAAAACAAAATTTGTTTCTTAGTCTCCACAAGCTCCACGAGGAAGCAGCAATAACCATGTTAAGCACAGGCTTTTTTTTATGTACTCGCCAGAATGCAAAAATATTGTCAAAGCTGGTAATTCTATCAATCTCAAAGAAATCAGATATAAAGCCCCACACATGTTGTGCCACCACACAATCAAACATCAAATGTTGCACAGATTCGAACTCCGCACAAAAAAGACAGGAAGGGTCCTCCACTTCCCTCCTTTTAGCAAGATTATCCCTAGTCAGGATTTTGTTATGAGCACACAACCACAAAAACACATGTATTTTCTGAGGACACATAATTCATGCTTTAGCAAACTCATTCAAAAGTCCGTACTGATAAAGATAGACGGGCCATATATTTCAACACCCCAGAACCGGCCGGCAGTATCATAGCAGAATTTGAGTTTTGGATCAGAAAATCTTTGTCGTTGATAATGAGCATAGTGCCACGTACAGGCCTTGACACCCACCCATTGGTGAGAACAGCTAGGCAGCACCTGGAACTGCACGATCGAGTGAGTTCATGCATTCATGCATGCGTCGTCGATCGACACGCACTGGAGAGATCTGATGAACTGCTGGCTGGCAACATGCACACAAATGTCGCATTGTTTCTTTCTTGGCCTACAAGTAGTATATGTTGTATGCATCGATCTAGTTTGCCTGGCTGTTTTTATTGTGAACCAGCACGGAAAACAAGTATAGTGGATGTATATTCCTTGTGGGCCTACAAGATTCTAGACAGCGCATGGCTTGCGCGCCTCGGTTTCCTTCAAGATTCTGGCTAGGCGGCAAGGGAACGTGCTATCAGTGCATGCACGCTTCATGGTCCTCGATGTACTTTGAACGTAAACTATTGTCAACCACTGTTCTACGCCGGGCGGTCAAAGGCTCAAAGCCGCCGTACGCATGTTCGCCAACCTCACAAGCCATCGTCCGCCATACGCAAATCGCCGCCCGGAAAGGAGAAAGTGGCCTAGTTCTTCGTTCAAACGGGCATCTAGAAATGTTCTCCATGATATATAAAAACTTCTATCATCAGAAAGAAGAAGAGAAAACGAAACGTTTACAGCAGGAGAGGTAATCCGTGACATCATATACAATTTGTTTGTTTTGTTTGTCCCCCAACCCCCATGCATCGCATTGTATATAGTCGGAGTAGTATTAGTTTGCACGATGAAGCTTTAGTCAGTTGGCAATCTCCTGCCTGCCTTCCTTCTCACACACGTACACTACTCTACTATGTAGCTTAGCTAGATATATAAAGAAGACAAAGATATCTTTCTGAAGCGTAGAGAACACACGCACTGACAAAACGCACACACTGAACGAGTCTCAAGAGCTCGAGATCGACGAGGAGCAGCACCGTCCAATACAGCTAACTACTACCTTCGTCCTGGTTTATTGGCCCCCTTATTATTTTGTGTTAAATTTTAACCATAGATTTAAATAAAAAACTAATAATGCATGTAACCAAAAATAATATCATTGAAAACTATATTTAAATACGAATCCAATGATATAATTTTTAATAACATGCATTATTATTATTTTAGTTAAATCTATGATCAAAATTTGACACAAAATAGTAAGGTGACCAATAAATCAGGACAGAGGTAAGTACCTAGCTACCGTCACCGTCCACATGTACGTGATGGCTCATGACAAGAATTGAATACAAACTAGTACTACGTGCTGTGTTGGTACGTAGCGCATGCATTGAGTCCCCCAGGTAGGTGACGAGGAAAGTACTCGATTCACTTCACCGGCCAGATCTTGAAGTTTAATTTGTATATTCACCGAAGCAACAACTGTGGTTGTAATGTTGCTCTATGCACGTATTGCGGATCTGTCGGAGGTTGAAAACTGACACATAATGCAATTAACATGACGACAATAACAATGTCGTCTCGTTCGGGGAGAGAGAGAGAGAGAGGTGCCCCTTTCCCATGTGTTCTCACGTAGACGAGACATCATGCACGGTAGCTAGCTAGCTGGCCAAGGAGGAGAGAGACAAAAAAGCAACATGCAGAATTTCTTGAGGAGGAAGAAGCTCATCAACCTTTGCAGTTCTTCAAAGTAACATGAAGAATATATATATATATATATATATATATATATATATATATATATATATATATATATATATATATATATATATATATATATAAGTAACATGCAGAATTGTTTGGGGCACCTACGTGCCCAGGCACGTAGGCGCATTATGGCAAGTACTATTCATTAGTGCATGGTGTATAGTTGACAAAATAGTGACCTTCCATATTTTGTTTGCAGATACCCACGTGTATATGTTATTAGACCGACATACTAGTTAGTGGGTATTGTACCTAACGCATATTTGTATGCATTGATGTTATACCTAATGAAAATATGCACATAAATATCATATATTTTAATAAGTATGTGTTGATGTTATACTTAATGAAAATATACACATAAATATACCTCGATGCGAATATACAAATAAATATATACGAGTATACCCAATAAAAATATAAACATAAATATACATACCTCGATGTGAATTTTTCTTTTATATACCCATGTCACACATTTTATAAGCGGTATATGTACCCGAGATAACCACGTCTATATTTTTTAGACCGCGATGGCAATTAATGGGAATTATACCTAATAAAAATGTGTGCATGTTGGTGTCATACCCAATGAAAATACATACGTGTTAGTGTTATACCCAATGAAAATATGTATGTATTGGTGTACGTGGTAAAAAAGTTGCATGGTATATTTTAATTAATTATTATGCACCTGTCATACATGGCAACGAGTATGCTAATTAATTAGTTGCAATTTACTATCATGAAGGGAAAATAATGACACGTATCAATTAGGAAACCTTTATTACTTTCCATAGAAGTATCGTCATGCAAACAAATAGGAAAGTAATAATGCGGGTATATTTTAATAGTGAGATCAAGTATGATCCAACGGCATCTAGGTAAGGAGCCTGGGCACCTAGGTGTCCCAAATTATATGCTTTATGGAAGTAATTGGCAAGTACCAATAAATGTATGATTTCGGTGTATTAATAACATGCGTTGAATAGGAAAGTGATAAATGCAATTTCTTCTTAATTTATTTCATTGGACGTATAACGGAAACTCCTATGAAGGTATATACGTACAAACTTAGTATTTTTATGCGGCATGCATGTGCGTCCTTATGCATATTATATAAATGCACATACTAATGTTTTGGGTATATACCTACCTTTGATGTATTCTCGACCTATAGTTCGTACTTAATCTGGGGTACATCACATGCGAGTATATGGATTTTGGGTATATAATTTCCGAGTATGTCACATTTATTTATATTCTTGGGGTATACATTTTTTTGGGTATGTCTCCAGTATCATTTACAGGTATGTCGAACGAGTATACATGTATCAGCAAAGGGTCTATCATTTTCTGGTATATCTCCATGCAAAAGTATATCGGTTTTGTGTACATCTCCAAGGAATATAAGTGTACTAGAAAAAGTATATGGATACAATATCTTAGATATATGTACGAATGAAAAAATTGGCCGTCGGCATCAACATGTTTTGTACAAACCTAAAACACAAAAAAATAACTAGGATGACATATTATATTATTTGTCCACGTTAATTTGTATAGGGAAATTAATTGTCAGAAAGTGCAACCCAACCTTAATTTTCTTTAAATGTTAGGTACCTTGAAGATTAAATCATTTAAAAAATACACAAGAACATCCATTGGTTATACGTTACCAATGGTATACTCAATAGGTATATTGATATACCCAATGAGTATACATATTTTTTGTGGACATTAGGGATACAGTACATTGGGTATATGATACCATGGGTATACCCAACGTATACCGAATAGGAGGTCTGTTGTACTCTTATCATCGTTGGGTATATGAAACCATGGGTATCATACATTAGTCATATGATATATGGGGTATCATACATTAGTCATACGATATATTGGGTATCATACATTTGATGTGTATATACGACAACGCCCAAAATACAAGCACCCAATACCTGTTGAGTAACAATTGTACAACATGATTCACCTTATTAAAAAAAGTATATGGATACAATATCTTAGGTATATGTACGAGCAAAACTATTGCTTCTCGGTACGCACATGCTTTCTACATACCTAAAAGTAAGAAACATAACTAGGACGACGTATTATATTTTTGTTGACCATTGAAATAGTAGGAAAGGCTCATACTGCATATATATTATTTGGTCATATTAAATTATATAGATAAATTAGTCGTTAAAAATTTCAAACTGGCCTTAATTTTTCTTAAAAGTTCAGATACCTTGAAATTAAATATATCTTGTGTATATATGTAGATACACCATCTTTTTTGTAGAACCGACACTAGCATGTATTAGTATAGAAGAAACACCGTACAATTTTGTTTTGAAAAGGACTATTGCTAGCAAATAAATAGAATACTATTTTTTGAAAAGCAATCGTAGACCATTATGGTAATAATGCATGCAAACAGAATATGGAAAGCTATTATTACGTGGATTGTATAGCATGCACTAATGGATATGACTTGCCGTAATGGGTCTAGGTGCCCAGGCACCTAGGTGCCCCACACAATTTACCTATGATATGTACATGCAATTCAATTCAGAGAAAAGTTATAATATGTACTGTATATTTTAATATGAACTATATACAGACAAAAATGGGTGAAAAAATATACTAAAACCCGTTTATATGTACATACAATTAAGAGAAAAGTTAGAACATCTTATATTTCGGAAGGGAGGGAGTACATGGAGACGTTGCTCGAACACTAGTCGTGGGCATTTGCGTCAGCTAATTCTCGATTTGTGCATGATCGAGGTAATATAATGAGCGGCATCAGAAGGACACGACGGTAACCAAGGCGAGAAACCAGGAGCGGGAAGACACTTGTATGGCGCGCAAGCCGGGGGTCCATTGTTTAGGGATCCCCAAAAGAAAGTCCTTTGCAAGTTGATTGACGACTTGATGCACTTCCATCTGTACCCGAAACCGAAAGCATGCGAATATTCTCGTGTCCCAGCACGTGTCCAAGGAATGCATTCCGGCCGAGCTCCCGCGGGGGTCGCGCGTGGTCGCATGCATGTGACGCGATCCTTCGTGTAGCCCGGATCCTAGACCGTAAGCAGAGAAGGACCCAAGTCCATGCAACTACCGGCCGGATCGATAATTACCATGCATTGTCTCGGCGCGGCTACGTTTGTCAGGTGAGCACATGGATGCATGCATGGTGCACGACGCACCGCCGCCCGGAGCGTGGACGAACTTTCGTCCTGCAGCGAAGGCGAAGGGAACCACGTGCAAGGTTGCAACTAAGTGAGATTCAATATACAGGGTAGCTAGGTCGTTAGGACTGCAGTGAAGCGTGCAGTCCGGCCCATGCAGGCGCCTGTGGGTGCGCATCTAGCGCGCTACGTAGGCTACCGGTAGCTATAGGCACGCGCCGCGGCCGATTTGCTCGCAATGCTCGGGGTCGGCGCGCGTCCGCGTCCTCGACAGCCTGAGAGGAGGAAACTAAAGCGCCCGTGCATGCCACCACGACGCGCGCGCCATGCCAAGACGGCTACAGGTAGGAAGAGCGTACGCTTTCGTGGGCGCGCGCGGCGGGGAGCGACGCCGAGTGCACGCGCCCATGCCCCTGGTGAGTGGCCAGAGACGCTCCATCGGGGTTCAGTGGTGGAGCGTCGTGGTCGGTCGGCGGGTGGAAAGGGCACCTACCTGGCTCGAACGCGCGGCACGACGAGGCAGCTAGGAGCAGTGAGCTTCCCTGGCTTTTGTTCATCACAGTTCCCACTTGCACTTGGCTCGTGGAGGTTCACACATGCATACTGGGCGGGCCCGCCCACTGTAAGAGGAGGGAGGGCAGCGCGACGTGGAGGCGCGTGAGGGCGGCGGTGCTGTGTAAGCGTGGGACACATGCTATACTGCTATTTTTTTAAAATAATAATTTTTTAAATTAATTTTCAGAAATAATACGCCGTTTTGATATTTTTCACAAATAATACGGCATCATCTTCCTGGAAGACGATTGGACCTAATCATCTTCCTGGTGGACGATTCGGGTCCAGTCGTCCACCAGCAAGCCGACTAGGCAATCGTTTATAGGGTTGGCCACCAGTCGTCTTGCATGAAGATGATAAGTTACAGTCGTCTTGCAGGAAGATTATTAGTTGCAATCGTCCAGAAGAAAGATTATTACAACTAATCGTCCAGCAGAAAGATAATTAGTTCCAGTCGTCCACCAGGAAAATGATTAGTTCCAACCGCATACATAGCTAGCATACGTACGTCCCTTGCGTACATAGATAGATATAGTGGTAGACAAGCATCAGCCACGTCGTCCGGCACGTCGTGGAGGTGGTGTAGGCGGCGTCGGCCACAGATACCTGTGGGGTGCCCGAATGTTACGGGGAGGAAGCTCAGACCATGCCTGGTCATGCTGTGTTTCCTGTGTGGGAGGTGGTGCAGGAGTCGTATATATGTCCATCCACTCGTTGTGCTGCGACAAGAAATCCTGTCTGTTATGCCCACCTTCATGGTCACTATCCCACCCGGATCCGGACATAGACGCGTCATGTCCATACGACTGATATCCGTAGGACCCTGTTGGATGGACGAACATAAGTAATGATGAAATACATTGGCCCAATTGATATTCACAAGAATAAATATGAAGAAACATACCTATAGGCGGAGGCCGTGGCCGAAACACGTAGGCAGACGTGGGATCCGGCTGGTGCTGCCACGCCGAACTACCGGCCTGGTCAGGAGGTGGTGGCCTGGCCGTCCACTGCTCTGCTAGACGTGGACGTGGATCATGTCGGTGATGCGTGGGTTCGAGCTGACCGGTCGAGTGACGCGGCGGCTGCTGGTGCGTGGAGTGGCGGGGGGGATGCTGGTGAAGTACGTCCGAAGTGCGTGTGCACGTAATAGCTCGATACACAGATCGTACTTTCTCCTCAATGCGCGACATCCAGGTCTGGACCTGAGCCCGAGGAAACATTAGAGGTGCAGACGACAGTGAACGCTGGAAGGTGGACACCTCCTCACCAAGTCCGCGAGTCAACTCAGCCTGAAATTATGAGGACGATTATTACGTGCGCACGGCAAAGTATGTATGGACTACTTGCATTATATGAATAGAATATATCTTACCGCTTGCTGCCTAGAGCCCGAAGTATCATAGCTCGGGTACATATCCGCCGTATTAGGGGCAGGTATCTCATCTAGGTGATTGTGATGAATGATGCATAACCGTGTTCCGGTCATGTACCACTGCAGATAGAGATTGAATTCGTCCTCAAAGTTGTGATTCTCGTGCCAGAGATGTGTGCTCGCAGTCTCCCATTGTGTAACATACGGCTGAACCCTATCTAGCCACTCAGTAGCAGTCCTGTTGATCCCCTTCTTTGTGATCCTAAAATTTTGGTGTTCATTGAACAATTAACTAATAGCTTAACTATGGACAATTTTGAAGGACAGTGCAATATTAATAACTAGACAGTACCTGTGGATGTCTCCGTGCAGCGGGGCCTCTATAGGGGGAGGTGTCTCCAATTGCAGAAGACCAAATTGCCTCATAACCCTCTGTTGGGCCATCTCCTCAACGAAGACATCAAAGATGATCTTTGATTTTTTCATCCAATAATCGGCATCTCTTGTGCACAGCACGGACAAACCACCGGGGTATCCTGCATCTATGGCTTCTTGCGTGTACGGCTGCCAGATCACCCCAGTGTACGCATCAAACTGCTCGTTTAATGCCATGTAAGCTCGTCTGATCTGATCAGCAGCAAAGCGTCTCTGCGGAAAACAAAAGTTAGACTGAACCCTAGTGTACAAAACGAACAAAACTTAGATTGTGACATACCCTGCGATGTGTCCAACTCATACCGAAGGTAGGCATGTCGATGCCGTCAGCATTGAACATTATATCCATAGGCTCATCAACACGTACGTCTGGTCGTCCTACGGAGAACCTCTCCCACGACCATAGTTGCAGAAATAGAGGACATCCAAGAAGGGCGGACGTGGGTGACGTAAGCTGGCAGGCGTTGCACATAGCTCGGTATGTATATGCTAAGACAGCCGAACCCCAACTCCTCTGTGTGATCTGATTCGGCGTCTGAGCGCTCGCGATCTCAAGTGCAATAGGGATGTAGCTCGCGCTAATAGTGCTGACATGGTTCTCTGTGAACATCACCTTGCCGAGAAGCCACAGTATATATGCCTCCAGACTTCTAGTGATCTGTGTCGCATTCAACGGGACCCTTGGATACCACGGGAACTTTCGGATCTGTTTTGAGCAAAGAGAGTATTAGTACATAGCGAAGGTATGTTATGTAAGAACAATTGCAAGACAAATGCAACTTAAGCGGCCGGGGAACTAACCTGGAAATGGAGTAACCATTCGTACTTAGGTCCGTGATTATCCGATGTCAGCGCCGGAGCTCGGTCATAAATACCCGCGAAACGCTATGCAATACGAAGCTGCCAATCAGCCGGTGCCTCCAACGGTCCTATGGCATGACCTGCCAACGGTAGTCCCAATAAAAAGGACACATCCTGGAGAGTAGGAGCCATCTCTCCCCAGCAGAAGTGAAACGTGTGTGTCTCAGGTCTCCACCGGTCCACTAAGCATGTGAGCAAAGAGGCGTCGATGGCGAGGCGTTTGGAGGTCTGCGTGGACTCAACCAGACGCGCGAAAGGTAAAAGGCCAGCCCATTTCAACCTGCATGTGAGGACAAATCAGTAGGTGTGTCTCATCCATATATTCTTGAAGGAAATAAGTAAAGCCCGAGGCTCATGCTCTATCCACTGCTCGAAGGTTTTAATGGACCTCCCGAGCCTTCTCCTAGTACCAGGTGGGTCAAATCCTGGCAAGTCACAAATCCCAACAGGCTCCTCCTCCACAGCCGCTGTTCCAGTTGCTAACTGTGCTGCTACTGCTTCCACATGTGCTCTGACAGCTGCATCTCTTGTAGCTTTCCTGTCCCTAACATGTCTCTGCGTGAACACATTAAGTCTGTCACGTATCAAATTGTACTTCCATAGTTGGTTCTGTTTACAGAGTTTTTTGAACAAATTCATCAAGTTCTTATTTCTGAACTGCGAGAAGAAATTAGCCCCCAGATGGCGCATGCACCAACGGCTCTGCAAGTCCTGCCATGGAGTTTGTTCTTCAGGACTAGGGTTTGTCAGTGTCTTTATCGCACTGAGTATACCTGCATGCCTGTCATGAAGGATGCAGACATTGGGCTTATCCTTCACAACTGCTACTTTCAATTGTCTGAAGAACCATGTCCAACTTTCAATATTCTCACTCTCCACAAATGCAAAAGCGAGTGGTACTACTTGATTTTGTCCGTCTTGACCAATGGCTGTCAGGATCTGACCCTTGTACTTGCCAGTGAGAAAAGTGCCATCTACACATATGACCGGTCGGCAATGCCTGAAGGCTTCGATGCATACACCGAAAGAGAAGAACAGTCGATGCAGCACCCTCACAGTTGGGAACTCTGGCATGAAGAGGTCTTGGATGTCGACATAGGTGCCAGGATTGCGGGCCTGCAGCGTCTGGAGGAGCCGGACAACAGAGTCATATGCATCGAAAAAAGAACCAAATCTGGTCTCAAGCGCCCTATGCTTATCCCTCCAAGCCTTGCCATAAGAAATTCTGTATTTGAACCTGATGAATACTTTTGTCTGGAGAGCCTTAACTTCCATCGCTTTGCACTCCACTGTCTCACTGTAAAGCAATCGAGCAATAAGCGTGGACGAAAGGTTGGCATGATCTTGAGGGATGCAGGGAATAAGACATGTGTGATGAACTAGGTCACTAATCACCCAACTTGTGCCATACTTAGGGAGATAGCCATGCACCCTGGCGGGGCAGTCTTCGTTCTTGCATACCATTGTCAAGTATTTCTGACTTGACACCTCAGCTGTGAAAACTCTTTGTGTGGACATTGCCCATTGAATGATTGCGTCCTTCAGAGCGTTCTTGTTCGGATACATAGCACCCGTCGCAATGTTATTCTGGTGATATTGCCGGGCAGAATCATGCCCATCGTTCACGATCATTGCTGATGAGAAGTCATGATTCCATGATGCAGGATTCGGCACATCCTCTAGGTTCTCTTCTTCATCAGACTCGTCAGAATCATCGGCATGACCAATGTCAACATCAGTATTCTCATCTTCCATCTGGTTCTGCATGTGCCCATCTACCTCGTCAGCGTCCACCTCCCCACTGTAATAATCATCAGCATTTCCTCCGTGTACCTGACTACCCTGTCCTTGTTCGTAACCATCATCTCCAGCATTTGACATTGAGTGCTGCATCACATCACTGCTTTGCCCAGGATTATAACCACCCTCGCCTTCAGGTGAAATTATCTCCTTCACAACGGGAAGCACTAAGGCACAAGGATTGCATCCCCTGGTTTTGCAACCTTGTAACCACCGCACCCACTGAGAGTCCCGCTCTATTGTCCTTAAATAGAATAAAACGTTTGTACTTGACCGGGTCCACAATGCATGAACACCCACGGTGTGAGTTTCAGTATTCAGCCCTAAACTTGATGTCACCCATTCTTTCAACTAACTAAGAGACCATGTTTGAGGTGCGGTCAGTGGCACCTCTATGTTCTCAAATCCACTCAGATCAACCCCAATCTCATTTGTTTGGACAGTACCAGGACCATAGAAAAATATGAACGTCACTACATCAGACATCTCGGCTCACCTATAAAATTATTTAACATGGACAGACAACTGTTAAACATCATGACAAACTAAACATATTCACAGTCCTAATTGACACACCTAAAATTATTACGTAATATTAATGGATCAACTAAAATTATTCACACACCTAAAAATATTTAAGTACTAAATATTTTTAGGATATTACCGGAACAACTTCAAAAATTGATACAACATGTTTGACATCTATATATAGTACATATAGTACCGCACCAACTAAAATAAACGGACATCCTTTTTTTGCGGGAAAACTGACATCCACATCCACATATAATACGCCATATTATTGGAGCAACTGAATATATTCACACAACTAAATATTAGAGATCCAAAAATATAACGGTTACTACTGGAGCAAATACCAATATTCGCACACCTAATACAAAATATTAGTGGAGCAAATAACATCTACAATATTCGCACAACATCTACCGGAGAAAATGTCTGTAAAATTATACCCTTGAAGCGTGCGAAGCAACGCCGACGAACAGCGGCCTTCAATCATCGGAGCCGGAGCTTCACGTCCACCACACTGCCGCAGCTTCATCAGTTCATCTTCACCTCCACCACCTCCACAAAATTGCTCACCACCATCTCCACCACCTCCACAAAAATGCTCACCACGACCACGACGAGCTACCCCATCAGTAGATCGAGGTCTCCCTTGCCTCCCCCAACTATCTACAATGTATCTACGGTGGCAAATCAGGAAGAAAATGGCTCACTTGGAGTATAAATGGGTTACTTTTTAGTCGGAAGAGAGAAGAAAGAAGAACAGAAAGAAGAACACAGAAGAGCGAGGGGATAAGGTCGCGCGAGGGAGAAGGAGCCGGGCGACCCGGGGCTGGGGACCCTGTCGTCCTCCTAGTGGACGATCGTCCTGCAGCAGGACGACTGGGCCCTGTCGTCTGGGCCCCAGCCACCGACGGCCCATGCAGGTTCGAGTGGGAGCGCTGCGACGTGGCCGGGCCAATCGCCGGCTGCCACATGGATTACGGGCCACCTGTCGTCCTCCTATAGGCCGACTGGACTCAATCGTCCAGCAGTAGGACGAGAGGCTGCAGTCGTCCTCTAGCGGGAGGAGGCCGTATTATTTTTGGAAAATAAAATTTCGGTGTATTATTTCTGAAAATTAATTAAAAAATGTATTATTTAAAAAAATTAGCTGCTATACTAGTAGGCATACCGGACGACGCAGCTAGTGTCGTTGCCCACAGATTGTAGACTGTAGACTCTGGCGCTGTCCCTGCCACTGCCTGCCCTAACCAAATCTCAACGGTTTTTAACCGTTGCATTCTTTTCGCACGTATCATTGCATTGATAGGAGGTGTGAAAAAATACAGAGTGATGACTACGGTGACCACGCGTACACAAGCCGGGCTCAAGTAGCCGGAGCAGTTACGGTAGGGGCTGCCCGTCCCCGATACATTGAGCTAGAACCTATCTCTCAGAGATCATGTTCGCCAAGCCGTTGGCGCCGGCGCTAGCCCATAGGCGAGCGTCTTCCTGAATGGACCGAAGTAGACATGTGGTGGAGGGTTGCAGCTGGCCGAAGACGCACCCATTTCGGTGCTTCTAGATTGCCCAGGCGGTGAGGGCAATGATGGAGTTTAGCCCCTTCCGTAGAGCAGTGGGTGATGCAGAGCATGTGTCGATCCACCATTCTATGAGTGGTGTGTCCGGGCTGGGAATCGTAGCAGTCGATCGGCACCAAGATAGAACCTCGTGCCATATTTGGCGGGAGAAGGGGCAAGCAGCGAACAGGTGGTGCATGTCCTCGGTGGCCTGGTCACAAAGCACACACCGGTCGTTGTGGGGCAATTCACGTCGGGCGAGGCGCTAACCGTTGCATTTAAGTGTCGCAGATATCAAAATGTAGAGGAGGTGAAAGAGACAAAGTTGGGAGGGAGTTGGTCTATGGAGTCACTCGTGGGGCGGTAGCTGACAGCAACGTGTGCAGCGTATAGTCGTCACCATCTTTTTTTTTTCTTTATAAAAACGAGGCTGCTCCAAGTCTCAGTCGACCCATTTCAAAAAACAGTCTTAGTTTGTCTAAAAAAAAGTCTTAGTCGACCTTGTAGCATTTTGTTTCATTGTTTGCATCATTTCTTCCTACCGGTTGCAGCATTCGTTTTGCTGGTTGTTGCATGTCGTACCTCATTGATTGTATCACATCGTCTCGCCGGTCGCAACATCCTCTATTTGTTGTAGCATTGCTAGACATAACTAGTGTATCATATGATATCGTTGCTTGCAGTACTATCACAACATTTTTCATCGCTGGTTGCAGCATCCAGCTGTGTCGGCTGTAGCACCATAACTACCAGTGGCGGAGCCAGCTCAGCCAAAGAGCCGGGGCAAAATACACTACGCTCTAGTTTGTGAGTGGGTTGCCCCTACAAATGATGCTTAGACGTACATTTACTGCTATTATTTAAGCAAGAGTCCACGGCAGAGCCCGGGCAGCCGCCCCGGGTAGCCGGGAGGTGGCTCCGCCACTGATAACTACGCTGACGTCACTCGACTGAGACTACGTTAAGTTTCAGTCGACTGAGTTGTAGACAGACCCTATAGTAAAACATGCGAGATTTCTTTTACATAGACAAGAGCGCAAAGCAACGAAAAATTGTCTGCGACGAGAGGTTAGTTGCCCTTGCACAAGGCGTACTTTACTGGCTTCTCTTGTTTTCGCGGGTACTTTACAAGCTTCTCCGTTGATCTCTGTCATCAAAACGGCCCGGCCATGCATTCAGCACGCTGCCCGTTCTCCCCACCCATATGGTGTAAATTAACCAGGACAGAGAGTGTAAGTACAAACGTGCGCGCGAAACATTCCGAGTCAGTACTTATCTAGCTACTTGCGTGTGATGTGACATTGTGGTTGGGGGCTTGGGGCAATGTGTTTTGGTAAAGGAAACATGCAGAGTCAGTACTGATCTGCATGACGACATTTCCTTGAAGAAGAAAAAACTACATGTGTCGACACTCTTGGAGCTTTACGTGCATCCGCAAGAACCGAAGCAGGATACGTCCGTTGGACCGTGCAGTACGGTAAAATATAGCGTTCCTTACGTGGAGTTTTGAAGTAGAATCACCACGGACAAATCAATTGATAATGTTAAATACTCTAAACAAGTTAGGAAGCAACAGCAAGGTGCAACTACGTCCAGCATGCACGTATCAGATATATTATCCGACGATGTATGTGGCGTGATGAAGCTTAATTATCTTGTGAAGATTAATCTATGGCCACCTACGTACGCAAATAACGACATTGTTCTTCCAAAACGAAAGGGGTCATTGACTCATTGTTACCTTTCACCGTGGTCTCCGGTACACGGTGCATACGCGTTGCATGCTCGTGCTTGCACGTGTCTGCGTGTTACTCCACGCCTGGATGCCGCATCCGGCAACGTGCACGCACACTACCTCTCTGTACGTGCTCAACTTAATTGTATGCATCTCTTAGCGGATTCATTTAATTTTCTTAACGAGCTAGCCTTGGTGGTCTACCAAGCGTCCATGCACATGCATGCAATGGTGCAGAACTGAGCTTACTAGTACCTAGGAGTGGAAAACCATGTGTGTATCAGTGTATATACTTACGTGCCTAGTCGGGTACATGTCAGTGCGCCGGCTGATTCTTCCCGAGCAAGCGCTTTTTCAAGAGATCGGTGGAGACAAGGACAAAGAGAAAAAGCCCAAAGGGCATAGTCGATTCATAGTCAATCATACGTGGCAGCCATTACTTAAAAACATCCAGCCACTTGCCTGCTGCCTCCTCGCCTCGTTACGTTACATCGATCGACATCTCTCGGTTGCTTCGCAGTATTTGCTTTGGTTAAGTATGCGTACGTACATGCATGGCGTTTTGTTGGCGTAAGACGCATGGAAGCTTCCTCCTTCAAGACCAATACATTTGCTAAGCGCCAAGACCAACCAGGGCCTAGTTTAATCAATCAATCAAGTCACTTTTGTACTCTTCGCCGTAATTTGCCGGGTTAATTCACACGTCGGCGCCGTACGCGCCTCTCGGAAATGTAGCTTTCAGTTTTCTGGTTGCAACTGATCTGCGGTTGTTGCTGTTGAAAGTACACAATATGCTGTGGTTTATATGTAATGATTAATTCGCTAGGTGTCAAAGGTGCATGCATCGGGCCCTGTGTATAGTAGTGCTGCCTGTCCGGTTGCATGCAGTACTGTGGCAAAAGCAAGTGAAGATCGATCGAAGAGAGCAAATGTGCATATGCACCTAGCTAGTAGCTGCCAAGCAAAAGCAAAAGCTTAATGGGTGGTGGCTAGATTTGATGATTGGGCGTGATACGGAAAGACGCGATCGTTTACCCAGCAATTAGTCTGGCCAAAGTCAGGTCGGCTGCGTGATTAATTGCGTCTCTGGACTCTAGGGTTTAAATTTTGAAATGTCATTCTTGCACTTTGCCACAGATCAGACTGCATGTATTGTAGTGTTTGTGCCTAGCTTGCAAATCTAATGATCAGATATGTGTGATCTTGTTGTTTGGCCGGTAGCTAGGATAAATCCAACGAATAAATTAACATCGTGATTAGTTGATGCAGCCAGGTAGCACACAGATTTCGGTTCTTGCTGGCTAGCTAGTTGCATCTTTGTAGGTAGTCCCTGGGTACGCTTTTACGAATGACACGTGGACATGACAGACACCCAAAAACATGGACGGTGTTCGATCGGCATAAATTTCTCCGGGACGGCACTAACTTACCTGTCACGAGCGAGCGTTTGCTTAATCAACTCTGTCGATCGAGATTGCGATATCTAGCTTCTTTTGTTCCATACGCTTTGGCGGGTTAAAATACCAAGTGATCAGGTAGATTTGATTTGGTTCCGACAAATCTATGGATTCCTGCTGCATCATGCAATATATATGCCGAGACGTGTGTATATATAATAGCGCGCCATATACTTTTTTTGGCGCCTTTGTGATGCAGCCTTATACTCTCCCCGTTCCTAAATATAAGTCTTTTTAGAGATTTCAACAAGTGACTGCATATGGAGCAAAATGAGTGGATCTACACTCTAAAATATGTCTATATACATCTGTATGTTGTAGTTCATTTGAAATGTCTAAAAACACTTATATTTAGGAACGGAGGGAGTACATTGTTATTGTATCATTTGTATGTGACATGCTAATTTGGCGATACTGACTTAAGTAATTCTTCTAACGAAGATCACTAGTATGTCTGGCCGATTTGATTGATCATGGACCTCGAACGTGTGTCAGTGTGTATGTGCGTATGGACAAAGCTAAGCTCACGGGCCCATCTAAAATTCTAACAAACTTTTAGTCTGTTTAAAATCTTAGCAAAGTGGCATGTAATGCTGAAGAAAGCTACCCAAAAGTGGATTGCTCAAAAGAAATAATGCCACCCGAAACTGACTTCTCCCCGATTTTCACATGCCTAGGCTGCTGTGTAAATGGTAGCTGCTGTTGGAAATATTATCACTTTTTCGATTAGATTAATTCACAAGTAAACAGTAAGCATGATATAAAAGGTACGCATCTCATAGCTATACCTAAGTATACTAGAACGTATAGAACATAGAAGCGAACCATCTATAAGTAGCACATATGCGGCTAGTACAAGTACGAGTAAACGAGGGATGAACAGATCATACCCTCCGGTTGGCCAGGCCAACGCGGCGGCGACAGCAGCCGCATCGGCGTCGTCCGTGGCCTTCTTCTTGGCGGCGGCGGCGTCGGCCATGGTGGTCGTCGGGATGAGGTCGCCGGAAGCAGCACAGAGAGAGAAACAGTAGATGACGGCTAGGTTACGCGAGAGGGAGTCTTATATAGTCCGTTGGGGTGAGGCCTAGCGGAGGCCGACGACCGAGTCGACGAATCCCGGCAACACAAGTCAGTCCACAGTCCACCTGTTAGCGACTCGTTAATTAATTAACTCGTTCCTAAGCGGCAAAAATAAGCTTCGGCTCGTTCCCGCGGCGGGCGGGCGGCGAAGGAGGAGGAGCGCGCGTGTACCACTTCTCTTCCTAAACTCCCAATGAAAAGTGGTAGAGCAGCCCTTACAAAAGGGTCTCAACTCTCCTCAACTAGCAAGGTGGGACTAAACTTTCCACCACCTGCCATCTCATACATGGGCCTCAAGATTAACCAGGGATTAGTGTCTTATATGGGTCTAAGCCCATCTATAATCCATCAGCTGCAACTTTTTGTTAAATGGTAGCTGCAACTTTTTGCAGGCTGGCTTTAAAAAAGAGGGAGAGCCTGAGGGAGACAAATCGCTTCAGCATGGGTTGCATATACCCCTATTTAGAAACAAATCATGCATTGTTCTGATAGCTATGCTAGATCGAACTCCGACCTTGCCTTTTTACTTCATTTTCGTCCTTCTGTGGACAACAATGATGTTGGGGCATTTCCATGGCACTCAGTAATGAAAATCCACTTTTGGCCTGTTTGCGATCGGATCTTAATATCTTATAATTAGGGTTTGAAGAGCTAGCCAGTATAACTACTGCAGGTTCCTAAATACTCATGTAGGTGACTTTTTTTTTGCGAGGGTCATGTAGGTGACTTCTGTGAGAAGCTAAAATTTCTTTGGATGGAACAATGTGTCAGATGTGGGACTTGCAAGTTGCAACCAATTAATCGTACGTACATTGCACGCAAGTTTTAAAAGGAGGCGAAAAAGCTCGCACACTGGCTAGCTAGCTTGCTAGATACTCAGATTGCTAACGTTGGGCACTTTGGCAAGATATACTTGGATGGTAACTAGCGCACGTAACGTCGCGTGGAAATAGATATGGCTAGCTAGTGCGCGATCACAACACTGGAAAGGGGTTTGTGATCGAGGCGTTCGGAGAAACTATGATGAGATTACAAGATATGATGATACGCCGTAAACCCAATAGCTAAGCATATTCTTCTTAAACAAAGAGAGAGACGCGAGCGCATCTGTACGTGTGTGTGTGTGTGTTGCTCGCCAAATCTTGAGCATATTTGATCGAGCTTGCTCCGTTACTCCAAACGAGAAATCGTACATGCGTCATGTACTCATGTAGATATTTCTGCACGTAGAGCAATCAACGAAAAGTTTCACATGAAAACAGTGCTTGTATGTGCATGCAGTGCACAGACATCACACGTCGCACGATGTACCAAGGGGCTGTAATGCCAGCTAGCTATATATTCCCAACTACTCCATCAGTCTCAGAATATAAACGTTTTTTTAGACGGAGAGAGTACTTCGTATCCTTGCAAATGAACAGACAATAGGAGAGGCCACCATGAGTCGCCAGTACTTGTGTCACTGCAACTGCGAGACATGAATCTTAATTGTTGGAAACGAGAGTTTTGGCAATGCTACTTGATGTATTGATCGGTGCATAGCGCACGTATATATGAAGTATAAAGTGGGCCACAACCTCAAATATACAATGACTAGGAGGTGGGCCGAGGTATACAATATACATGCACAAACAATATGTTCAACGCCCCCCCCCCCCCCCCGGCAGTCGAAGCGTCACCGGAGACGCAAAGACTGGACCTGAACTCCTCGAAAACAGAAGTAGGCAGTCCTTTGTCATGACATCGGCGAACTGTTGCGCCGTCGGGACGTGGAGGACCCGAATGCGCCCAAGAGCCACCTGCTCACGAACAAAGTGTATGTCGAGCTCAATGTGCTTCGTTCGGCGATGGTGGACCGGGTTGGCGGAGAGGTACACGGCGGAGACGTTGTCGCAGTAGACGAGCGTGGCCTTGTGAACATCACAAAGCAATTCCTGGAGCAGCTGACGAAGCCACGAGCATTCGGCAACGGCGTTAGCCTCTGCCCGATACTCTGCCTCGGCACTCGAGCGGGAGACGGTGGGCTGTCGCTTGGATGACCACGAGATCAACGACGGCCCAAGGTAGACACAGTACCCCGAGGTGGAGCAGCGTGTGTTCGGGCAGCCAGCCCAGGCCGCATCAGAGTAGGTGACGAGGTCGGTGGAGGCGGAGGCCGTCAGCATGAGTCCCATGGACGGGGTGTCGCGTATGTAACGGAGGATACGCTTCACCAGGGTCCAGTGAGAGTCGCGCGGAGCATGCATGTGAACACAGACCTGCTGAACAGCATACTGCGGGTCGGGGCGCATCAGAGTCAGGTACTGCAGTGCACCCACGATGGAGCGATAGAAGGCCTCATCAGATGCGGGAGAACCCTCCAGAGCGGACATCTTGGCCTTGGTGTCGATGGGCGTGGGAGCAGGCTTGCAGTTGAGCATGCCGGCGCGATCAAGGAGCTCATGAGCATACCGTTGCTGATGCAGGAAGAACCCATCTGGTCGTCGGACTACCTCGATGCCAAGGAATAAGTAGTGCATGGGCCCCAAGTCCTTGAGGGCAAACTCGTCGCGAAGGCGAGCAGTGAGCCGCTGAAGGAGCTCAGCAGTGGATGTCGTCAAGATGATGTCGTCGACATAAATCAGCAAGAAGGCCGTGTCAACTCCGTGAGGGTACACGAAGAGGGATGCATCGGAGCGAGTGGATGTAAATCCGAGCGTCTGCAGGAACGCAGTGATGCATTGGTACCAGGCCCGAGGCGCCTGCTTCAACCCGTAAAGAGAACGGGAGAGCAAGCACACATGGTCTGGATGCGTGGCGTCGACGAAGCCGGTGGGCTGCTCACAGAACACCTGCTCAGCGGGGTGGCCGTGCAAGAAGGCGTAGGAAACGTCCAACTGATGCACAGGCCAAGCTCGGGAGACGGCTAACTGAAGCACGGTGCAGATCGTGCCCGGTTTATCAACCGGGGCAAAAGTGTCGATGAAGTCCATGGCCGCACATTGCCAAAAGCCCTGAACCACCCAGCGAGCTTTGTAGCGCTTGAGAGTGCCATCCGGACGAGTCTTGTGCCGAAAGACCCACTTGCCCGTGATGATGTTGGCACGAGTCGGCTGAGGGACGAGCTGCCAGGTGTGGTTCCGCTGGAGAGCGTCGAACTCTTCCTGCATCGCAGCGAGCCAATGAGGATCCCGGAGGGCCGCTCGGGTTGATGATGGGAGAGGGGACAACTCAGAGACGAAAGTAGCGACAAGGTACTCATCGCTGGTATACCGCGTACTCGGCCGAAGAGTGCCAGCCCGAGAGTGAGTCATCAGGCGGGGCAGCGGGTCCGGGGCGGCGGCTGGTGATGATGAAGAAGAGACAGCCACCGACGAGGCCGCGGGGGACACCGAGAGGGGCGCTGCGGATGCCTGAGGCATCGCGGGCGCTGAGACGCCGATGGCGTGGCGGGCGCCGGGGACGCCGAGGGAGTCGGGGAGGGGGGGTGCGGCCCCTGAGGCAGCCGAACGGGGAGAAACTCGACCCGTGGCGCGGGGGACACCCTCAAAGCCGGGAGGCGGCCCAAGAGAAGCATGCGGGCGGCCGTCACCGGGAGCGGGTAATGCCGCAACATCCGAAGGTACCTACTGAAACGGAAAAACCATCTCATCAAAGTAAACGTGCCAGGAAGTGATCACCCGATGTGAGATAGGATCATAGCAGCGGTATCCTTTGGTGTTGGGGGGTAGCCGAGAAAGATGCAGGCCAAGGACCTAGGTGCGAGCTTATGCGGAGTAGTGGAAGCGATGCTAGGGTAGCACAAGCAACCGAAGATGCGGAGCTCAGTGTAGGAGGGTGGCGTGCCGAACAAAACATGATGAGGTGCAAAATTCCCGCGAGTGCGACAGGGACGAATGTTGATAAGTAGTGATGCGGTGGCAAGCGCGTCGGGCCAAAAACATTGTGGCACATTGGCGTGGAAGGGAAGCGTGCGGACGCAGTCATTAAGAGTGCGGAGCACGCGCTCAGCGCGGCCATTCTGTTGCGAAGTGTATGGGCAAGTGAGACGAAAATGTTGGGGAACGTAGTAATTTCAAAAAAATTCCTACGCACACGCAAGATCATGGTGATGCATAGCAACGAGAGGGGAGAGTGTGTCCACGTACCCTCGTAGACCGAAAGCGGAAGCGTTAGCACAACGCGGTTGATGTAGTCATACGTCTTCACGATCCGACCGATCAAGTACCGAACGCACGGCACCTCCGAGTTCTGCACACGTTCAACTCGATGACGTCCCTTGAACTACGATCTAGCCAAGCTTTGAGGGAGAGTTCCGTCAGCACGACGGCGTGGTGACGATCATGATGTTCTACCGACGCAGGGCTTCGCCTAAGCACCGCTACGATATTATCGAGGTGGATTATGGTGGAGGGGGGGCACCGCACACGGCTAAGAGATCAGGAGATCAATTGTTGTGTCTATGGGGTGCCCCCCTCCTCCATATATAAAGGGGGTGAGGAAGAGGGGGCCGGCCAAGGGGACGAAGCGCGCCCAAGGGGGGGCAATCCTACTCCAAGTAGGTTTTGCCCCCCTTTCCTATTCCAACTAGGAGAAGGGGGAAGGAGGAGGTGGAGAGAAGGAAGGAGAAGGGGGGCCGCCGCCCCCTTCCCTTTCCCAATTCGGATTGGGGCAAGGGGGGCCACGCGCCACCTCCTGGTCGCCTCTCCTCTTCCACCACTTGGGCCCATGAGGCCCAATAACCCCCGGGGGGGTTCCGGTAACCCCTCGGTACTCCGACATATATCTGATAACCCCCAGAACCATTGCGGTGTCCGAATATAGTCGTCCAATATATCAATCTTCATGTCTCGAACATTTCGAGACTCCTCGTCATGTCCGTGATCACATCCGGGACTCCGAACGTCCTTCGGTACATCAAAACACATAAACTCATAATATAACCGTCATCGAACTTTAAGCGTGCGGACCCTACGGGTTCGAGAACTATGTAGACATGACCGAGACATGTCTTCGGACAATAACCAATAGCGGAACCTGGATGCTCATATTGGCTCCCACATATTCTACGAAGATCTTTATCGGTCAAACCGCATAACAACATACGTTGTTCCCTTTGTCATCGGTATGTTACTTGCCCGAGATTCGATCGTCGGTATCTCAATACCTAGTTCAATCTCGTTACCAAAAAGTCTCTTTACTCGTTTCGTAATACATCATCCCGCAACTAACTCATTAGTTGCAATGCTTGCAAGGCTTAAGTGATGTGCATTACCGAGTGGGCCAGAGATACCTCTCCGACAATCGGAGTGACAAATCCTAATCTCGAAATACGCCAACCCAACAAGTACCTTCGGAGACACCTGTAGAGCACCTTTATAATCACCCAGTTACGTTGTGACGTTTGGTAGCACACAAAGTGTTCCTCCGGTAAACGGGAGTTGCATAATCTCACAGTCATAGGAACATGTATAAGTCATGAAGAAAGCAATAGCAACAAACTAAACGATCAAGTGCTAAGCTAACGGAATGGGTCAAGTCAATCACATCATTCTCCTAATGATGTGATCCCGTTAATCAAATGACAAATCTTTGTCTATGGTTAGGAAACACAACCATCTTTGATCAACGAGCTAGTCAAGTAGAGGCATACTAGTGACACTCTGTTTGTCTATGTATTCACACATGTATTATGTTTCCGGTTAATACAATTCTAGCATGAATAATAAACATTTATCATGAAATAAGGAAATAAATAATAACTTTATTATTGCCTCTAGGGCATATTTCCTTCAGTCTCCCACTTGCACTAGAGTCAATAAACTAGTTCACATCACCATGTGATTTAACACCAATTGTTCACATCACCATGTGATTAACACCCATAGTTCATATCGTCATATGACCAACACCCAAAAGGTTTACTAGAGTCAATAATCTAGTTCACATCGCTATGTGATTAACACCCAAAGAGTACTAAGGTGTGATCATGTTTTGCTTGAGAGAAGTTTAGTCAACGGGTCTGCCACATTCAGATCCGTATGTATTTTGCAAATTTCTATGTCAACAAAGCTCTGCACAGAGCTACTCTAGCTAATTGCTCCCACTTTTAATATGTAACCAGTTTGAGATTTAGAGTCATCTGGATCAGTGTCAAAACTTGCATCGACGCAACCCTTTACGAGGAACCTTTTGTCACCTCCATAATCGAGAAACATATCCTTATTCCACTAAGGATAATTTTGACCGTTGTCCACTGATCTACTCCTAAATCACTATTGTACTCCCTTGCTAAACACAGTGTAGGGTATACAATAGATCTGGTACATAGCATGGCATACTTTATAGAACCTATGGCTGAGGCATAGGAAATGACTTTCATTCTCTTTCTATCTTCTGCCGTGGTCGGGCTTTGAGTCTTACTCAATTTCACACCTTGTAACACAGGCAAGAACTCTTTCTTTGACTGTTCCATTTTAAACTACTTCAAAATCTTGTCAAAGTATGTACTCATTGAAAAACTTATCAAGCGTCTTGATCTATCTCTATAGACCTTGATGCTCAATATGTAAGCAGCTTCACCGAGGTCTTTCTTTGAAAAACTCCTTTCAAACACTCCTTTATGCTTTGCAGAATAATTCTACATTATTTCCGATCAACAATATGTCATTCACATATACTTATCAGAAATGTTGTAGTGCTCCCACTCACTTTCTTGTAAATACAGACTTCACCGCAAGTCTGTATAAAACTATATGCTTTGATCAACTTATCAAAGCGTATATTCCAATTCCGAGATGCTTGCACCAGTCCATAGATGGATCGCTGGAGCTTGCATATTTTGTTAGCACCTTTAGGATTGACAAAACCTTCTGGTTGCATCATATACAACTCTTCTTTAATAAATCCATTAAGTAATGCAATTTTGTTTATCCATTTGCCAGATTTCATAAAATGCGGCAATTGCTAACATGATTCGGACAGACTTAAGCATAGATACGAGTGAGAAACTCTCATCGTAGTCAACACCTTGAACTTGTCGAAAACCTTTTGCGACAATTCTAGCTTTGTAGATAGTAACACTACTATCAGCGTCCGTCTTCCTCTTGAAGATCCATTTGATCTCAACGGCTCGCCGATCATTGGGCAAGTCAACCAAAGTCCATACTTTGTTCTCATACATGGATCCCATCTCAGATTTCATCGCCTCAAGCCATTTCGCGGAATCTGGGCTCATCGTCGCTTCCTCATAGTTCGTAGGTTCGTCATGGTCAAGTAACATGACCTCCAGAACAGGATTACCGTACCACTCTGGTGCGGATCTCACTCTGGTTTACCTACGAGGTTCGGTAGTAATTTGATCTGAAGTTACATGATCATCATCATTAGCTTCCTCACTAATTGGTGTAGTAGTCACAGGAACAGATTTCTGTGATGAACTAGTTTTCAATAAGGGAACAGGTAGAGTTACCTCATCAAGTTCTACTTTCCTCCCACTCATTTTTTTCGAGAGAAACTCCTTCTCTAGAAAGGATCCATTTTAAGCAACAAAGATCTTGCCTTCGGATCTGTGATAGAAGGTGTACCCAATAGTCTCTTTTGGGTATCCTATGAAGACTTACTTCTTCGATTTGGGTTTGAGCTTATCATGCTGAAACTTATTTCACATAAGCATCGCAACCCCAAACTTTAAGAAACGACAGCTTAAGTTTCTTGCTAAACCATAGTTCATACTGTGTCGTCTCAACGGATTTTGACGGTGCCCTATTTAACGTGAATGCAGCTGTCTCTAATGCATAACCCCAAAACGATAGTGGTAGATCGGTAAGAGACATCATAGATCGCACCCTATCTAATAAAGTACGGTTACGATGTTCGGACACACCATTACACTGTGGTGTTCCAGGTGGCGTGAGTAGTGAAACTATTTCATATTGTTTTAACTGAAGGCCAAACTCATAACTCAAATATTCGTCTCCGCTATCAAATCATAGAAACTTCATTTTTTTGTCACGATGATTTTCCACTTCACTCTGAAATTCTTTGAACTTTTCAAATGTTTCAGACTTGTGTTTCATCAAGTAGATATACCCATATCTGCTCAAATCATCTGTGAAGGTCAGAAAATAATGATACCCGCCGCGAGCCTCAATATTTATCGGACCACATACATCAGTATGTATGATTTCCAACAAATCTGTTGCTCGCTCCATTGTTCCGGAGAACGGAGTCTTAGTCATCTTGCCCATGAGGCATGGTTCGCAAGCATCAAGTGATTCATAATCAAGTAATTCCAAAAGTCCATTAGCATGGAGGTTCTTCATGCGCTTTACACCAATATGACCTAAACGGCAGTGCCACAAATAAGTTGCACTATCATTATTAACTTTGCATCTTTTGGCTTCAATATTATGGAAATGTGTATCACCACGATCGAGATCCAACAAACCATTTTCATTGGGTGTATGACCATAGAAGGTTTTATTCATGTAAACAGAACAACAATTATTCTCTAACTTAAATGAATAACCGTATTGCTATAAACATGATCAAATCATATTCATGCTCAACGCAAACACCAAATAACATTTATTTAGGTTCAACACTGATCCCGAAAGTATAGGGAGTGTGCGATGATGATCATATCGATCTTGGAACTGCTTACAACACACATCGTCACTTCACTCTTAACTAGTTTCTGTTCATTCTGCAACTCCCGTTTCGAGTTACTACTCTTAGCAACTGAACTAGTATCAAATACCGCGGGGTTGCTATAAACACTAGTAAAGTACACATCAATAACATGTATATCAAATATACCTTTATTCATTTTGCCATCTTTCTTATCCGCCAAATACTTGGGGCAGTTCCGCTTCCAGTGACTAGTCCCTTTGCAGTAGAAGCACTTAGTCTCAGGCTTAGTTCCAGACTTGGGCTTCTTCACTTGAGCAGCAACTTGCTTGCCGTTCTTCTTGAAGTTCCCCTTCTTCCCTTTGCCCTTTTCTTCAAACTAGTGGTCTTGTTAACCATCAACACTTGATATTTTTCGTGATTTCTACCTTCGTCGATTTCAGCATCACGAAGAGCTTGGGAATCGTTTCTGTTATCCCTTGCATATTATAGTTCATCACAAAGTTCTAGCAACTTGGTGATAGTGACTAGAGAACTTTGTCAATCACTATCTTATCTAGAAAATTAACTCCCACTTGATTCAAGTAATTGTAGTACTCAGACAATCTGAGCACATGCTTACTGGTTGAGCTATTCTCCTCCATCTTGTAGGCAAAGTAATGTCAGAGGTCTCATACCTCTCGACACGGGCATGAGTATAAAATACCAATTTCAACTCTTGGAACATCTTATATGCTCCGTGGCGTTCTAAACATTTTTGAAGTCCCGGTTCTAAGCCGTAAAGCATGGTGCACTAAACTATCAAGTAGTTATCATACCGAGCTTTTGTCAAAATGTTCAAAACGTCTGCATCTGCTCCTGCAATAGTTCTGTCACCTAGCGGTGCATCAAGGACATAATTTTTCTGTGCAGCAATGAGGATAATCCTCAGATCACGGACCAAGTCCGCATTATTGCTACTAACATCTTTCAACATAGTTTTTCTCTAGGAACATATAAAAAGGGGAGCAACATCACGAGCTATTGATCTACAACATAGATATGCTAATATTATCAAGACTAAGTTCATGATAAATTAAAATTCAATTAATCATATTAGTTAAGAACTCCCACTTAGATAGACATCCCCTTAATCATATTCTTATGACCACCAAACAAATTGCGATATACAAATTTACATTCTTATGATTTCCTTCTTACTTGGGGCGGAGAAAACAAATTTGCTTCCGCCAAAAAAAGATGATGCCCTACAAAAGAAATGTTTTAAGGATTAAAATTGTTTTTACAGTGTGCTTTCGATCCAAAGTGGTTGAAGGTTTTCTGGAGTTCCTTCTCACTATGCAGAGTAGAACCTGCCTGCCCTGCCAAAGAGAACATTAACCGCATCTGCAAGCATGTATCGTATCGACTACTGGACAATGAAAAACGAAAGGGCAATAGACACGCAGAGCTCGGTCAATACTTTCCCCTGGGGCCTGGGTATTAGTGGGTATCTATACTACTACTACTATACTCTTAATATTAAAGAGTTCCATATACTGTCATGTGTGAAGAATTGGTGGTGCTTTTTACCGGTGATTCTCTAACATCTGTCTCCCGCTCACATGTGCAAATTAATCAGGAATCAAGAGATCTCCATGTTCTTTAGGTTACAAATTAAGCACCCACCTCCAGAATCAATTGACCACCCAGTACCTGCAGGCCATCAACCTAATTAACTAAAACATCCCTCGACCTCTCAAATTATAGCATCTTTAAAGCAAACCAAATCGCATCAATCGTTAGGCCTTGATTCTTCGCTTGTTCTAATTCCTGATTTACGTGCCTGGAAGTCCGGAAAAAGGCAAACTAATCATATCGGAACGTGCTTAGTAAGCTAGGCCTGCAGAGCATGGCATCAGTAGTTGCTTGTAGTACTACAGTTGCTAGAAGGCATGCAATAATAGGTGACTGCTTAAGCCATAGGCTTTGCGGAATAATCTTGGAACGCACATAGTGACACGCACGATCGACGAGTTAAAAAAGTCGCACGCTCGCCATTTCGCACGTGTTGGATTTGTGGTAAAAGTGCCTGGGCCCCGGCCGGGCAAACCGCAAAGAAGTTGCAGAGAACATTTTATGGTGCTGCCTTTTTCTCCTCGCTTGGCTAGCTAGCCAGTCACGCGACGGCCGAGCAGTGACCCGGAGCACGGAAATATTCGGCGGTGCGGCTGCTTCTCTCGTGGCGAGCGAGGGAGATGTCCTCAAGGCCCTTCTTTTTCGCGCGATTTGGTGGAGAAAACAGAAAGGCTGGAGTGGAATCATGTGTGATTTGCGGAGTTATTGAGGTCGGAAACGGATCCAAGGCCCTTCTTTTTCGCGCGATTTGGTGGAGAAAACAGAAAGGCTGGAGTGGAATCATGTGTGATTTGCGGAGTTGTTGAGGTCGGAAACGGATCCATGCATGTTGTCTAGGGGCTTGGCTGGTGTATGGTGACGCGGCTGCCGGCCGGCCAACCATGCCCACGGTGATGTAATGCCGGCGGCTGGAAGACTGGATTAGGGACCATCAGGACTTAGGTGCCAGGAGAGAACAGTGAATCACATAATGGCTGGTAAATATGATTCGTCTGGCTGCTGGACAGCGAGAAAGGCAGTGTTGCATGTTCAAATTGCTCTAGAGCCACGCTCGGTCTTGAATTATTATGTCCAAAAATGATGATCCATATTGCTACCCAGAATCCCAGATGATATAATCTATTTCGTCACCTACAGAGCTTGCCATACAATAAAATTGTCTCCCCCCACCTCTCTCTCCCCCGAGGCGGCGGCGCCGTGCCGCCCACGGGGAGTCCCCGTCCACACCCCCTCAGCCCTCCCCCTCCATCGCCTCCCACTACCGCCGCCGTCGCTGAGGACGCCACGGGGCGAAGCCCCTGTGGTGAGGCGGCGGCGGCACAGTCCTCTGCCGGCGGTAACGCATGGGGGCAGCGGCGTCCATCTCCGTCCTTCTCCAACGGCAGTGCGCAGCGGGTTGGCGGTGGCCAGGAGATCTCCGGCGGCTGTTTGGCGGATGAGATTTTGGCTGCGATGAGATCTGATCTGGGCCTGAGGGGTTTAGATCGAGATCCACTGCGACTGTGCCTCGTCTGGACAACGGCAAGAGGAGACCTCCCTGGGTAATTTTCGTGGCACAAGGACGTACGGGTCTCTTGGCCCGTGCATGGTGGTGGTGGCTGCCTTCTCCACCAAAGGCGGTTGGCCAGGCTGGTAGTGACAGATCTTTCGATCCCACTATTAGCACCGGCGGTGAGTTGGGGAGACATAGTCGCCGGTGAAAACCGAGCCGACTCCAGTCATGGCGGGAGATGGCAGCGTCTACGTCGTTACCTTGATGAAGGCATCGCCAAGCAGCTATCGTCAACCTGCTCGTGCCGCTCCGGGAGAAATCCTAAGATCACTGGATCGGACGATGGCGACGTTGCGGTGTCGTGTTCCCTATTGGGGGCATCGTTTGTGGAGCGGCGCCGGATGGAAGAGGCGTGAGGTGGTGTGGCGTGTCTTCTCTCGCGTCGACGACGGCGGGTCTCGGCGGCATGGAGCAACGGGGTCTCGCCGGTGGGCATGTGATATGGATGAGTGCAGGATGGTGGCGTTGTCTGGCGTCGTGGTGGTGTCGACGGCAGCTAGACCGGGCAAGGTAGATGCAGCAGTACGTAACTGAAGGTGGATTGGTGGCAGGTGGCTGCGGCGGCCTCATACCCGGCAGGCATCCTGGTTGAGGAGTGCGCCGGACTGGTGGGTGCCCCAGACCCGGCAGACGTCCTGGTTGGGACCTCAGGTCTTAGATGTTAGATTTGGCTGCGAGGTCTGTTTGGTATTAGGCCCAGACTATCAGCATCCCTACATCAACTGGATAAGAGTAGCGACACATGTTGCCTAGACGGTGGCTTTAGTCTTACTGTTGTATGACTTTGTAAGGTCTTGTGTGAATAATTAATAAAGTGGCTGCATGCATCGTGGGAAATTAGTTCTCTCTTTGAGTAATACCAATTTAGTTCTCCAAAATTAGTTCTTTTATTGGTAATACCAATTCGTCCAAAATTAGTTCTAAAAAAATGCAATTTCTGTGTAAGTTGTGTGCAATTTTTTAATCATTTGTTTAAGTTATTTTTCATTTTATTTCTTTTTGAGTGGTGATACCAATGCCAATAATTTGTGCAAATTTAATTCATTTCTTCTTTAAAATGTTCTTTTAATTTTGTATTAGTTTTAGTATTAATTATGCTCCATCCGCACAACCAAAAAGCTAATGGTGATTGTCTGTGGTGCATGTGTGTGTATGCATGTGGACGTGTCTACATGTTTATGTGCGCATGGTGCATACATGTACGTGCTCTTGCGACACAGTCTAGCATAGTTTTGGCTGTCAAAGCCCATGGTTTTCATGCATGCTTTGAGATGAATATATACTCACTCAATTTTTATGCAATGTGTGTGCGGTTCATACCGCTATTTAAAATTGCACTACTATATGCTTATTTTTACATATTATAAAATAATGCAATTTCTACAAAAATCATGTTTTGTCATTATTTGATTTATGTGCTTTCACATGTTCTTTTTTTTGTGCAATGCAATACCATGCCACTACCACGGCCAGCCGGAGCTAGCTAGCTCATGCATGGACACAGGCCGAGCTAGCTAGCTCACGCGCCACGGCCAGCCAGAGCTAAGCTAGCTCACGCGCACACGCACACGGCACATCACAACACATGTTGCATGTCCAAAACAAAGGGTGACTGACCCAAATCTAAGAGGATGCCGGATACGTTTTAGTCTCATGACTAAAAATAGTGGGACTAAAACTTGCTAGCCTCATCCATGCTTGGATCCAAATACTAAAGAGACTAAAATCAAGTTAATGAGCATTTATAGAACTCGTATGTGTTAAAGGAGAGGAGTTAAATGAGGAGAGAGGACTAATCCACATTTTAGTATGGTACCCATGACTAAAAATATTTAGTCTCAAGACTAGTTTTAGCCTCTCTTTAGTCAGGGGTGCTTGAAACTTTAGCCTCTTAAAAAAACAGACTAAAATAAGTCCCTTAAATCCAAGCACCCTCTAATTCAATCGACTGACTGGTAGTCAGCCCATTTTGTCAAGGAGATGAATAAAGAGCCACCAGAAAAAACCAGGGTGGGAAATGGTGACCGGGAACGGGAAGAAGGAAATATTTTGCGGTGAGAGTGGCGCGGCTGCTTCTCGAGCAAGATGCCCTGAAGTGAATGCCTTCCCTTTCAGGTGAAGTTCTATTAGGTGGAGAAAAACAAAAATATGGAATGAATCATGTACGATGTGCATAGTGGAGTTATTGAAGTTGGAAACGAGTGGCTCTAAGGGCATGTTCAATGCAAGACGCTAAGATAGACGCTTATGGAAATAAAATTAATCTTGTAAAATTAAAACGATTAGAGCGCCTGCTGTTTCAACGCTCGCCGCTAACAATAGGCGCTATAGCGCTGCATGCAATCCTTTTTTTCGTTGATTCCCAACTAATCGCTACTTCCACTCGTTAAAAAAGGCCAAAGCGCCGGATTCCACTTTTTGCGTCAATGCTAATCCTAACGCTAGGATTTGGCGGCTCAATTGCCCATCTACAGGGATTTCGATCCTAGCGCCTTGCATTGTAGATGCCCTAAAGATTTTTTTTAAGGGATAGGGTGTCTCCAAAGATATGATTGCCAAAATGACAGAACAAATCAGACACACAAAGACATAAATCAACGGAAAAACTAACGCTCACACGTGTGGGCGTTTGCACATCGCCCACACGCCTGCATCACCAATTATTTTGTCGCGTATGAACAGATGACATCAGCATAAATCTTTTTGGTTTTCGGCTTAAAAATGTTTTATCTTCTAATTAAAAAGCGAATTAAAAATCCGTTTTTATCATTAAATCCGTCTCGACGAGATCTTTAAAACTAGATCCCATGTTGATATGTTTCGATGAAATATTTTTTGCCCCAAAGTTGCCACGATGTTTACACTGTAGTTGTCATAGTGCTTAAACTAAAGTTGCCATGTGGCAATTTTAGTTTGTAGATCATGACAATTTTAGTTTTTTTTTATGATGGCAATTCCAGTACTTTGACCATGAAAATACTTTTTTGTATGAACCATGGCAATTTTAAGTGCATGTATCATGGCAATTTTAGTTTATGGTGCATGGCAAGTCTAGTTTCTTAATTCCCTGTTTTATAATATGTCAAAAATTACTTTTAAATGTAGAAGAAAATAGCTGAAATATATCATGGCAATTTCAGTGTAAACATCATGACAATTCATGTACAATAGACACGGCAACTTTTAACAACAAAAAAATCGTCGAAATATATTGATATGAGATCTAGTTTCGAAGATCTCGTCGCGAGGGATTTAATGGTGAAAATGGATCTTCAATTGGATTTTTCATTTAAGAGTTAAAACATTTAAAAAAGGAAAATCCAAAAAGATTTCCACATGCATGCATGCGGTGACATGGCATAGTCTGTGTGTTATAAAGCGTGTGGACGGGTTTGGCTCCGTCCACACGTGTGGGCGTTAGCGTTGTCTTAAATCAACTAGTAGAATGCCCGTGCGTTGCCACGGGCTGCTGGAGTTACCAAATATACACCTACCCAGCCTTATCCCTCCACTACCCCAAAAAACTTATCCTCCCACTAAACCTCACTCTCTCCATCTCCCTCCCGACTCACTCTCCCTCCGCCTCTGCATCTGCTTCTCAGTCCTCTCCCACTATCTGACGCGGCAGCCACCAGCTTGATCCGTCTAGGCGGCATGAGGCACAGAAGCGATGCGGCGGCCTCGTTTGCAGAGGAAGACGGCTATCAATAGCGATTGGAGGCGAGACCAGAGGTGGCGGCGACGGATCCCGACCGATCTCGCAGGATCCGGTCACGGGCGATGGAGGCCAGGGGCTCCTGCGCGCGGCATGCTGATGCGGCGACATGTGCGGGCTGGCGGTAAGCGGCGTGGTCTCATGTGGCGGCGGAGTTGCGGCTTCGGCCCGCATGGCTGGTCGCCGCGCCGCGGACGCGGCTTGCCGAGCAGTGAACCACAACATGACCCTTGAGCTGCGGCGGCTGGCGCGCTGGTCATGCAGTGACTTTTGTAGGCAGCCAGCCTAAGGCCAACTCCACCGCGCGACCCTATCCTGTCCGGGTGTGTCCGTTTGGGGTAAAACGGACATACCAGACGGCCCAGCGCGCGACCCCATCCTAAAAAATGTCCGTTTTGTGTCTGCTTCGCCCCATCCCGGGAGCAAAGTTGGGCTGGCTTTGGGTCTGAAACGGACACGGGCGGACGATTTTTGTGTCCTCCTCGTCCGGGCCGTGTCCTCTGCATGTGAGGCATGACCCACCTGTCATCCTCTCTTTTTTATCTCCCATGGCCCACCATACCCACCCACCATCCTCTTTCTCCACCTTTTATCCTCTCTCTCTTCTGCTCCACACACAAGCCATGCCGGTGCACCCCACCTCCGCCTACTACATGCACCGCCGCGGGCGGCGTGGCAAGCAGGCGGGCGCGGCGCGGGGGCGGGCGCGGCTGGAGCTGCTGCGGGCGCGCGGCGCGGGGCGGGCGTGTTGGGAATCGTAGCATAATTTTAAAATTTTCCTACGCTCACCAAGATGCATCTATGGAGTCTACTAGCAACGAGGGGAAGGGAGTGCATCTACATACCGTTGTAGATCGCGAGCGGAAGCGTTCCAATGAACGTGGATGACGGAGTCGTACTCGCCGTGATCCAAATCACCGATGACCGAGTGCCGAACGTACAGCACCTCCGCGTTCAACACACGTACGGTGCAGCGACGTCTCCTCCTTTCTTGATCCAGCAAGGGGGGAGGAGAGGTTGATGGAGATCCAACAGCACGACGGCGTGGTGGTGGATGTAGCGGCTCTCCGGCAGGGCTTCGCCGAGCTTCTGCGAGAGAGAGAGAGAGGTGTTGCAGGGGAGGAGGGAGGCGCCAAAGGCTGTAGTGTACTGCCCTCCCTCCCCCCCTTTATATAGGCCCCTGGGGGGTGCGCCAGCCCTAGGAGATGGGATCTCCAAGGGGGGGGCGGCGGCCAAGGGGGGAAGGGGTTGCCTTGCCCCCCAAGGCAAGGGGGAACTCCCCCCTAGGGTTCCCAACCCTAGGCGCATGGGGGGAGGCCCAAGGGGGCGCCCCAGCCCACTAGGGGCTGGTTCCCTTCCACTTTTAGCCCACGGGGCCCTCCGGGACAGGTGGCCCCACCCGGTGGACCCCCGGGACCCTTCCGGTGGTCCCGGTACAATACCGATAACCCCCGAAACTTTCCCGGTGGCCGAAACTGGACTTCCTATATATAATTCTTCACCTCCGGACCATTCCGGAACCTCTCGTGACGTCCGGGATCTCATCCGGGACTCCGAACAACTTTCGGGTTTCCGCATACATATATCTCTACAACCCTAGCGTCACCGGACCTTAAGTGTGTAGACCCTACGGGTTCGGGAGACATGCAGACATGACCGAGACGCCTCTCCGGTCAATAACCAACAGCGGGATCTGGATACCCATGTTGGCTCCCACATGTTCCACGATGATATCATCGGGTGAACCACGGTGTCGAGGATTCAATCAATCCGTATGCAATTCCCTTTGTCAATCGGTATGTTACTTGCCCGAGATTCGATCGTCGGTATCCCAATACCTAGTTCAATCTCGTTACCGGCAAGTCTCTTTACTCGTACCGCAATGCATGATCCCGTGACTAACGCCTTAGTCACATTGAGCTCATTATGATGATGCATTACCGAGTGGGCCCAGAGATACCTCTCCGTCACACGGAGTGACAAATCCCAGTCTCGATCCGTGCCAACCCAACAGACACTTTCGGAGATACCCGTAATGCACCTTTATAGTCACCCAGTTACGTTGTGACGTTTGGCACACCCAAAGCACTCCTACGGTATCCGGGAGTTGCACGATCTCATGGTCTAAGGAAAAGATACTTGACATTGGAAAAGCTCTAGCAAACGAAACTACACGATCTTTTATGCTATGCTTAAGTTGGGTCTTGTCCATCACATCATTCTCCTAATGATGTGATCCCGTTATCAATGACATCCTATGTCCATAGTCAGGAAACCATGACTATCTGTTGATCAACGAGCTAGTCAACTAGAGGCTTACTAGGGACAGGTTGTGGTCTATGTATTCACACATGTATTACGATTTCCGGACAATACACTTATAGCATGAATAATAGACTATTATCATGAACACAGAAATATAATAATAACCATTTATTATTGCCTCTAGGGCATATTTCCAACAGTCTCCCACTTGCACTAGAGTCAATAATCTAGTTACATTGTGATGAATCGAACACCCATTGCGTCCTGGTGTTGATCATGTTTTGCCCTAGGGAGAGGTTTAGTCAACGGATCTGCTACATTCAGGTCCGTGTGTACTTTACAAATATCTATGTCTCCATTTTGAACACTTTCACGAATGGAGTTGAAGCGACGCTTGATATGCCTGGTCTTCCTGTGAAACCTGGGCTCCTTCGCAAGGGCAATAGCTCCAGTGTTGTCACAGAAGAGAGTCATCGGGCCCGACGCATTGGGAATCACCCCTAGGTCGGTAATGAACTCCTTCATCCAGACTGCTTCCTGTGCTGCCTCCGAGGCTGCCATGTATTCCGCTTCACATGTAGATCCCGCCACGACGCTTTGCTTGCAACTGCACCAGCTTACTGCTCCTCTATTCAAAATATACACGTATCCGGTCTGTGACTTCGAGTCATCCGGATCTGTGTCGAAGCTAGCGTCGACGTAACCCTTTACGACGAGCTCTTCGTCACCTCCATAAACGAGAAACATATCCTTAGTCCTCTTCAGGTACTTCAGGATATTCTTGACCGCTGTCCAGTGTTCCTTGCCGGGATTACTTTGGTACCTTCCTACCAAACTTACGGCAAGGTTTACATCAGGTCTGGTACACAGCATGGCATACATAATAGACCCTATGGCCGAGGCATAGGGGATGACACTCATCTCTTCTATATCTTCTGCCGTGGTCGGGCATTGAGCCGTGCTCAATTGCACACCTTGCAATACAGGCAAGAACCCCTTCTTGGACTGATCCATACTGAACTTCTTCAATATCTTGTCAAGGTATGTACTCTGTGAAAGACCAATGAGGCGTCTTGATCTATCTCTATAGATCTTGATGCCTAATATGTAAGCAGCTTCTCCAAGGTCCTTCATTGAAAAACACTTATTCAAATAGGCCTTTATACTTTCCAAGAATTCTATATCATTTCCCATCAATAATATGTCATCCACATATAATATGAGAAATGCTACAGAGCTCCCACTCACTTTCTTGTAAACACAGGCTTCTCCATAAGTCTGTGTAAACCCAAACGCTTTGATCATCTCATCAAAGCGAATGTTCCAACTCCGAGATGCTTGCACCAGCCCATAGATTGAGCGCTGGAGCTTGCATACTTTGTTAGCATTCTTAGGATCGACAAAACCTTCCGGCTGCATCATATACAACTCTTCCTTAAGGAAGCCGTTAAGGAATGCCGTTTTGACGTCCATCTGCCATATCTCATAATCATAGTATGCGGCAATTGCTAACATGATTCGGACGGACTTCAGCTTCGCTACGGGTGAGAAAGTCTCATCGTAGTCAACCCCTTGAACTTGTCGATAACCCTTAGCGACAAGTCGAGCTTTGTAGATGGTCACATTACCATCCGCGTCCGTCTTCTTCTTAAAGATCCATTTGTTTTCTATGGCTCGCCGCTCATCGGGCAAGTCAGTCAAAGTCCATACTTTGTTTTCATACATGGATTCTATCTCGGATTTCATGGCTTCTAGCCATTTGTCGGAATCCGGGCCCGCCATCGCTTCTTCATAGTTCGAAGGTTCACCGTTGTCTAACAACATGATTTCCAGGACAGGGTTGCCGTACCACTCTGGTGCGGAACGTGTCCTTGTGGACCTACGAAGTTCAGTGGCAACTTGATCCGAAGCTTCATGATCATCATCATTAACTTCCTCTCCAGTCGGTGTAGGCACCACAGGAACATTTTCCCGCGCTGCGCTACTTTCCGGTTCGGAAGGGGTGACTATCACCTCATCAAGTTCCACTTTCCTCCCACTCAATTCTTTCGAGAGAAACTCCTTCTCCAGAAAGGACCCGTTCTTGGCAACGAAGATCTTGCCTTCGGATCTGAGGTAGAAGGTATACCCAATAGTTTCCTTAGGGTATCCTATGAAGACGCATTTTTCCGATTTGGGTTCGAGCTTTTCAGGTTGAAGTTTCTTGACATAAGCATCGCATCCCCAAACTTTTAGAAACGACAGCTTAGGTTTCTTCCCAAACCATAATTCATACGGTGTCGTCTCAACGGATTTCGACGGAGCCCTATTTAAAGTGAATGCGGCAGTCTCTAAAGCATAACCCCAAAATGAGAGCGGTAAATCGGTAAGAGACATCATAGATCGCACCATATCCAATAGAGTGCGATTACGACGTTCGGACACACCATTTCTCTGAGGTGTTCCAGGCGGCGTGAGTTGTGAAACTATTCCACATTTCCTTAAGTGTGTACCAAATTCGTGACTTAAATATTCTCCACCACGATCTGATCGTAGGAATTTTATTCTCCTGTCACGTTGATTCTCAACCTCACTCTGAAATTCCTTGAACTTTTCAAAGGTTTCAGACTTGTGTTTCATCAGGTAGACATATCCATATCTACTTAAATCATCAGTGAGAGTGAGAACATAACGATATCCTCCGCGAGCCTCAACACTCATTGGACCACACACATCGGTATGTATGATTTCCAATAAGTTGGTTGCTCGCTCCATTGTTCCGGAGAACGGAGTCTTGGTCATCTTACCCATGAGGCATGGTTCGCACGTGTCAAATGATTCGTAATCAAGAGACTCCAAAAGTCCATCTGCATGGAGCTTCTTCATGCGCTTGACACCAATGTGACCAAGGCGGCAGTGCCACAAGTATGTGGGACTATCGTTATCAACTTTACATCTTTTGGTATTCACACTATGAACATGTGTAACATCACGTTCGAGATTCATCAAAAATAAACCATTGACCAGCGGGGCATGACCATAAAACATCTCTCTCAAATAAATAGAACAACCATTATTCTCGGATTTAAATGAGTAGCCATCTCGAATTAAACGAGATCCAGACACAATGTTCATGCTCAAAGCTGGCACTAAATAACAATTATTGAGGTTTATAACTAATCCCGTGGGTAGATGCAGAGGTAGCGTGCCGACGGCGATCACATCGACCTTGGAACCATTCCCGACGCGCATCGTCACCTCGTCCTTTGCCAGTCTCCGTTTATTCCGTAGTTCCTGTTTTGAGTTACAAATATGAGCAACCGCACCGGTATCAAATACCCAGGAGCTACTACGAGTACTGGTAAGGTACACATCAATTACTTGTATATCACATATACCTTGGGTGTTGCCGGCCTTCTTCTTGTCCGCTAAATATTTGGGGCAGTTCCGCTTCCAGTGACCACTTCCCTTGCAATAAAAGCACTCAGTCCCGGGCTTGGGTCCATTCTTTGACTTCTTCCCAGTAACTGGTTTACCGGGCGCGGCAACTCCCTTGCCGTCCTTCTTGAAGTTCTTCTTACCCTTGCCCTTCTTGAACTTGGTGGTTTTATTCACCATCAACACTTGATGTTCTTTTCTGATCTCCCCTTCCGCTGATTTCAGCATTGAATATACCTCGGGAATGGTCTTTTCCATCCCCTGCATATTGTAGTTCATCACAAAGCTCTTGTAGCTTGGTGGAAGCGACTGGAGGATTCTGTCAATGACCGCGTCATCCGGGAGATTAACTCCCAGCTGAGACAAGCGGTTGTGCAACCCAGACATTCTGAGTATGTGCTCACTAACAGAACTGTTCTCCTCCATTTTACAGCTGAAGAACTTGTCGGAGACATCATATCTCTCGACCCGGGCATGAGCTTGAAAAACTAGTTTCAGCTCCTCGAACATCTCATATGCTCCATGTTTCTCAAAACGCTTTTGGAGACCCGGTTCTAGGCTGTAAAGCATGCCGCACTGAACGAGGGAGTAATCATCAGCACGTGATTGCCAAGCGTTCATAACGTCTTGGTTCTGTGGGATTGGTGCATCACCTAGCGGTGCTTCTAAGACATAATCTTTCTTGGCTACTATAAGGATGAGCCTCAGGTTCCGGACCCAGTCCGTATAGTTGCTGCCATCATCTTTCAGCTTGGTTTTCTCTAGGAACGCGTTGAAATTGAGGACAACGTTGGCCATTTGATCTACAAGACATAGTGTAAAGATTTTAGACTAAGTTCATGATAATTGAGTTCATCTAATCAAATTATTAATGAACTCCCACTCAGACAGACATCCCTCTAGTCATCTAAGTGAAACATGATCCGAGCTCAACTAGGCCGTGTCCGATCATCACGTGAGACGGACTAGTCAAGATCGGTGAACATCTCCATGTTGATCGTATCTTCTATACGACTCATGCTCGACCTTTCGGTCCTCCGTGTTCCGAGGCCATGTCTGTACATGCTAGGCTCGTCAAGTCAACCTAAGTGTATTGCGTGTGTTCCGAGGCCATGTCTGTACATGCTAGGCTCGTCAACACCCGTTGTATTCGAACGTAAGAATCTATCACACCCGATCATCACGTGGTGCTTCGAAACGACGAACCTTCGCAACGGTGCACAGTTAGGGTGAACACTTTCTTGAAATTATTATAAGGGATCATCCTACTTGCTACCGTCGTTCTAAGCAAATAAGATGCAAAAACATGATAAACATCACATGCAATCAAATAGTGACATGATATGGCCAATATCATCATGCTCCTTTGATCTCCATCTTCGGGGCACCATGATCATCTTTGTCACCGGCATGACACCATGATCTCCATCATCATGATCTCCATCATTGTGTCTTCATGAAGTCGTCACGCCAACGATTACTTCTACTTCTATGGCTAACGTGTTTAGCAATAAAGTAAAGTAATTTACATGGCGTTATTCAATGACACGCGGGTCATACAAAATAATAAAGACAACTCCTATGGCTCCTGCCGGTTGTCATAATCATCGACATGCAAGTCGTGATTCCTATTACAAGAATATGATCAATCTCATACATCACATATATCATTCATCACATCTTCTGGCCATATCACATCACATAGCACTTGCTGCAAAAACAAGTTAGACGTCCTCTAATTGTTGTTGCAAGTTTTTACGTGGTTTGTAGGTTTCTAGCAAGAACGTTTCTTACCTACGTATGACCACAACGTGATTTGCCAATTTCTATTTACCCTTCATAAGGACCCTTTTCATCGAATCTGTTCCGACTAAAGTAGGAGAGACAGACACCCGCTAGCCACCTTATGCATCTTGTGCATGTTAGTCGGTGGAACCTGTCTCACGTAAGAGTACGTGTAAGGTCGGTCCGGGCCGCTTCATCCTACAATGCCGCCGAAACAAGAAAAGACTAGTAGCGGCAAGAAGAATTGGCAAACTCAACGCCCACAACTACTTTGTGTTCTACTCGTGCATAGTAACTACGCATAGACCTGGCTCATGATGCCACTGTTGGGAATCGTAGCATAATTTTAAAATTTTCCTACGCTCACCAAGATGCATCTATGGAGTCTACTAGCAACGAGGGGAAGGGAGTGCATCTACATACCGTTGTAGATCGCGAGCGGAAGCGTTCCAATGAACGTGGATGACGGAGTCGTACTCGCCGTGATCCAAATCACCGATGACCGAGTGCCGAACGTACAGCACCTCCGCGTTCAACACACGTACGGTGCAGCGACGTCTCCTCCTTTCTTGATCCAGCAAGGGGGGAGGAGAGGTTGATGGAGATCCAACAGCACGACGGCGTGGTGGTGGATGTAGCGGCTCTCCGGCAGGGCTTCGCCGAGCTTCTGCGAGAGAGAGAGAGGTGTTGCAGGGGAGGAGGGAGGCGCCAAAGGCTGTAGTGTGCTGCCCTCCCTCCCCCCCTTTATATAGGCCCCCTGGGGGGGTGCGCAGCCCTAGGAGATGGGATCTCCAAGGGGGGGGGGCGGCGGCCAAGGGGGGAAGGGGTTGCCTTGCCCCCCAAGGCAAGGGGAACTCCCCCCCTAGGGTTCCCAACCCTAGGCGCCTGGGGGGAGGCCCAAGGGGGCGCCCCAGCCCACTAGGGGCTGGTTCCCTTCCACTTTCAGCCCACGGGGCCCTCCGGGACAGGTGGCCCCACCCGGTGGACCCCCGGGACCCTTCCGGTGGTCCCGGTACAATACCGATAACCCCCGAAACTTTCCCGGTGGCCAAAACTGGACTTCCTATATATAATTCTTCACCTCCGGACCATTCCGGAACCTCTCGTGATGTCCGGGATCTCATCCGGGACTCCGAACAACTTTCGGGTTTCCGCATACATATATCTCTACAACCCTAGCGTCACCGGACCTTAAGTGTGTAGACCCTACGGGTTCGGGAGACATGCAGACATGACCGAGACGCCTCTCCGGTCAATAACCAACAGCGGGATCTGGATACCCATGTTGGCTCCCACATGTTCCACGATGATATCATCGGGTGAACCACGGTGTCGAGGATTCAATCAATCCGTATGCAATTCCCTTTGTCAATCGGTATGTTACTTGCCCGAGATTCGATCGTCGGTATCCCAATACCTAGTTCAATCTCGTTACCGGCAAGTCTCTTTACTCGTACCGCAATGCATGATCCCGTGACTAACGCCTTAGTCACATTGAGCTCATTATGATGATGCATTACCGAGTGGGCCCAGAGATACCTCTCCGTCACACGGAGTGACAAATCCCAGTCTCGATCCGTGCCAACCCAACAGACACTTTCGGAGATACCCGTAATGCACCTTTATAGTCACCCAGTTACGTTGTGACGTTTGGCACACCCAAAGCACTCCTACGGTATCCGGGAGTTGCACGATCTCATGGTCTAAGGAAAAGATACTTGACATTGGAAAAGCTCTAGCAAACGAAACTACACGATCTTTTATGCTATGCTTAAGTTGGGTCTTGTCCATCACATCATTCTCCTAATGATGTGATCCCGTTATCAATGACATCCTATGTCCATAGTCAGGAAACCATGACTATCTGTTGATCAACGAGCTAGTCAACTAGAGGCTTACTAGGGACAGGTTGTGGTCTATGTATTCACACATGTATTACGATTTCCGGACAATACACTTATAGCATGAATAATAGACTATTATCATGAACACAGAAATATAATAATAACCATTTATTATTGCCTCTAGGGCATATTTCCAACAGTCTCCCACTTGCACTAGAGTCAATAATCTAGTTACATTGTGATGAATTGAACACCCATTGCGTCCTGGTGTTGATCATGTTTTGCCCTAGGGAGAGGTTTAGTCAACGGATCTGCTACATTCAGGTCCGTGTGTACTTTACAAATATCTATGTCTCCATTTTGAACACTTTCACGAATGGAGTTGAAGCGACGCTTGATATGCCTGGTCTTCCTGTGAAACCTGGGCTCCTTCGCAAGGGCAATAGCTCCAGTGTTGTCACAGAAGAGAGTCATCGGGCCCGACGCATTGGGAATCACCCCTAGGTCGGTAATGAACTCCTCCATCCAGACTGCTTCCTGTGCTGCCTCCGAGGCTGCCATGTATTCCGCTTCACATGTAGATCCCGCCACGACGCTTTGCTTGCAACTGCACCAGCTTACTGCTCCTCTATTCAAAATATACACGTATCCGGTCTGTGACTTCGAGTCATCCGGATCTGTGTCGAAGCTAGCGTCGACGTAACCCTTTACGACGAGCTCTTCGTCACCTCCATAAACGAGAAACATATCCTTAGTCCTCTTCAGGTACTTCAGGATATTCTTGACCGCTGTCCAGTGTTCCTTGCCGGGATTACTTTGGTACCTTCCTACCAAACTTACGGCAAGGTTAACATCAGGTCTGGTACACAGCATGGCATACATAATAGACCCTATGGCCGAGGCATAGGGGATGACACTCATCTCTTCTATATCTTCTGCCGTGGTCGGGCATTGAGCCGTGCTCAATTGCACACCTTGCAATACAGGCAAGAACCCCTTCTTGGACTGATCCATACTGAACTTCTTCAATATCTTGTCAAGGTATGACTCTGTGAAAGACCAATGAGGCGTCTTGATCTATCTCTATAGATCTTGATGCCTAATATGTAAGCAGCTTCTCCAAGGTCCTTCATTGAAAAACACTTATTCAAATAGGCCTTTATACTTTCCAAGAATTCTATATCATTTCCCATCAATAATATGTCATCCACATATAATATGAGAAATGCTACAGAGCTCCCACTCACTTTCTTGTAAACACAGGCTTCTCCATAAGTCTGTGTAAACCCAAACGCTTTGATCATTTCATCAAAGCGAATGTTCCAACTCCGAGATGCTTGCACCAGCCCATAGATTGAGCGCTGGAGCTTGCATACTTTGTTAGCATTCTTAGGATCGACAAAACCTTCCGGCTGCATCATATACAACTCTTCCTTAAGGAAGCCGTTAAGGAATGCCGTTTTGACGTCCATCTGCCATATCTCATAATCATAGTATGCGGCAATTGCTAACATGATTCGGATGGACTTCAGCTTCGCTACGGGTGAGAAAGTCTCATCGTAGTCAACCCCTTGAACTTGTCGATAACCCTTAGCGACAAGTCGAGCTTTGTAGATGGTCACATTACCATCCGCGTCCGTCTTCTTCTTAAAGATCCATTTGTTTTCTATGGCTCGCCGCTCATCGGGCAAGTCAGTCAAAGTCCATACTTTGTTTTCATACATGGATTCTATCTCGGATTTCATGGCTTCTAGCCATTTGTCGGAATCCGGGCCCGCCATCGCTTCTTCATAGTTCGAAGGTTCACCGTTGTCTAACAACATGATTTCCAGGACAGGGTTGCCGTACCACTCTGGTGCGGAACGTGTCCTTGTGGACCTACGAAGTTCAGTGGCAACTTGATCCGAAGCTTCATGATCATCATCATTAACTTCGTATCCAGTCGGTGTAGGAACCACAGGAACATTTTCCCGCGCTGCGCTACTTTCCGGTTCGGAAGGGGTGACTATCACCTCATCAAGTTCCACTTTCCTCCCACTCAATTCTTTCGAGAGAAACTCCTTCTCCAGAAAGGACCCGTTCTTGGCAACGAAGATCTTGCCTTCGGATCTGAGGTAGAAGGTATACCCAACAGTTTCCTTAGGGTATCCTATGAAGACGCATTTTTCCGATTTAGGTTCGAGCTTTTCAGGTTGAAGTTTCTTGACATAAGCATCGCATCCCCAAACTTTTAGAAACGACAGCTTAGGTTTCTTCCCAAACCATAATTCATACGGTGTCGTTTCAACGGATTTCGACGGAGCCCTATTTAAAGTGAATGCGGCAGTCTCTAAAGCATAACCCCAAAATGAGAGCGGTAAATTGGTAAGAGACATCATAGATCGCACCATATCCAATGGAGTGCGATTACGATGTTCGGACACACCATTTCTCTGAGGTGTTCCAGGCGGCGTGAGTTGTGAAACTATTCCACATTTCCTGAAGTGTGTACCAAATTCGTGACTTAAATATTCTCCACCACGATCTGATCATAGGAATTTTCTTCTCCTGTCATGTTGATTCTCAACCTCACTCTGAAATTCCTTGAACTTTTCAAAGGTTTCAGACTTGTGTTTCATCAGGTAGACATATCCATATCTACTTAAATCATCAGTGAGAGTGAGAACATAACGATATCCTCCGCGAGCCTCAACACTCATTGGACCACACACATCGGTATGTATGATTTCCAATAAGTTGGTTGCTCGCTCCATTGTTCCGGAGAACGGAGTCTTGGTCATCTTACCCATGAGGCATGGTTCGCACGTGTCAAATGATTCGTAATCAAGAGACTCCAAAAGTCCATCTGCATGGAGCTTCTTCATGCGCTTGACACCAATGTGACCAAGGCGGCAGTGCCACAAGTATGTGGGACTATCGTTATCAACTTTACATCTTTTGGTATTCACACTATGAACATGTGTAACATCACGTTCGAGATTCATCAAAAATAAACCATTGACCAGCGGGGCATGACCATAAAACATCTCTCTCAAATAAATAGAACAACCATTATTCTCGGATTTAAATGAGTAGCCATCTCGAATTAAACGAGATCCAGACACAATGTTCATGCTCAAAGCTGGCACTAAATAACAATTATTGAGGTTTATAACTAATCCCGTGGGTAGATGCAGAGGTAGCGTGCCGACGGCGATCACATCGACCTTGGAACCATTCCCGACGCGCATCGTCACCTCGTCCTTTGCCAGTCTCCGTTTATTCCGTAGTTCCTATTTTGAGTTACAAATATGAGCAACCGCACCGATATCAAATACCCAGGAGCTACTACGAGTACTGGTAAGGTACACATCAATTACTTGTATATCACATATACCTTGGGTGTTGCCGGCCTTCTTCTTGTCCGCTAAATATTTGGGGCAGTTCCGCTTCCAGTGACCACTTCCCTTGCAATAAAAGCACTCAGTCCCGGGCTTGGGTCCATTCTTTGACTTCTTCCCAGTAACTGGTTTACCGGGCGCGGCACCTCCCTTACCGTCCTTCTTGAAGTTCTTATTACCCTTGCCCTTCTTGAACTTGGTGGTTTTATTCACCATCAACACTTGATGTTCTTTTCTGATCTCCCCTTCCGCTGATTTCAGCATTGAATATACCTCGGGAATGGTCTTTTCCATCCCCTGCATATTGTAGTTCATCACAAAGCTCTTGTAGCTTGGTGGAAGCGACTGGAGGATTCTGTCAATGACCGCGTCATCTGGGTTATTAACTCCCAGCTGAGACAAGCGGTTGTGCAACCCAGATATTCTGAGTATGTGCTCACTAACAGAACTGTTCTCCTCCATTTTACAGCTGAAGAACTTGTCGGAGACATCATATCTTTCGACCCGGGCATGATCTTGAAAAACTAGTTTCAGCTCCTCGAACATCTCATATGCTCCATGTTTCTCAAAACGCTTTTGGAGACCCGGTTCTAGGCTGTAAAGCATGCCACACTGAACGAGGGAGTAATCATCAGCACGTGATTGCCAAGCGTTCATAACGTCTTGGTTCTGTGGGATTGGTGCATCACCTAGCGGTGCTTCTAAGACATAATCTTTCTTGGCTACTATAAGGATGAGCCTCAGGTTCTGGACCCAGTCCGTATAGTTGCTGCCATCATCTTTCAGCTTGGTTTTCTCTAGGAACGCGTTGAAATTGAGGACAACGTTGGCCATTTGATCTACAAGACATAGTGTAAAGATTTTAGACTAAGTTCATGATAATTGAGTTCATCTAATCAAATTATTAATGAACTCCCACTCAGACAGACATCCCTCTAGTCATCTAAGTGAAACATGATCCGAGCTCAACTAGGCCGTGTCCGATCATCACGTGAGACGGACTAGTCAAGATCGGTGAACATCTCCATGTTGATCGTATCTTCTATACGACTCATGCTCGACCTTTCGGTCCTCCGTGTTCCGAGGCCATGTCTGTACATGCTAGGCTCGTCAAGTCAACCTAAGTGTATTGCGTGTGTTCCGAGGCCATGTCTGTACATGCTAGGCTCGTCAACACCCGTTGTATTCGAACGTAAGAATCTATCACACCCGATCATCACGTGGTGCTTCGAAACGACGAACCTTCGCAACGGTGCACAGTTAGGGTGAACACTTTCTTGAAATTATTATAAGGGATCATCCTACTTGCTACCGTCGTTCTAAGCAAATAAGATGCAAAAATATGATAAACATCACATGCAATCAAATAGTGACATGATATGGCCAATATCATTATGCTCCTTTGATCTCCATCTTCGGGGCACCATGATCATCTTTGTCACCGGCATGACACCATGATCTCCATCATCATGATCTCCATCATCATGATCTCCATCATTGTGTCTTCATGAAGTCGTCACGCCAACGATTACTTCTACTTCTATGGCTAACGTGTTTAGCAATAAAGTAAAGTAATTTACATGGCGTTATTCAATGACACGCAGGTCATACGAAATAATAAAGACAACTCCTATGGCTCCTGCCGGTTGTCATAATCATCGACATGCAAGGCGTGATTCCTATTACAAGAATATGATCAATCTCATACATCACATATATCATTCATCACATCTTCTGGCCATATCACATCACATAGCACTTGCTGCAAAAACAAGTTAGACGTCCTCTAATTGTTGTTGCAAGTTTTTACGTGGTTTGTAGGTTTCTAGCAAGAACGTTTCTTACCTACGTATGACCACAACGTGATTTGCCAATTTCTATTTACCCTTCATAAGGACCCTTTTCATCGAATCTGTTCCGACTAAAGTAGGAGAGACAGACACCCGCTAGCCACCTTATGCATCTTGTGCATGTTAGTCGGTGGAACCTGTCTCACGTAAGAGTACGTGTAAGGTCGGTCCGGGCCGCTTCATCCTACAATGCCGCCGAAACAAGAAAAGACTAGTAGCGGCAAGAAGAATTGGCAAACTCAACGCCCACAACTACTTTGTGTTCTACTCGTGCATAGTAACTACGCATAGACCTGGCTCATGATGCCACTGTTGGGAATCGTAGCATAATTTAAAATTTTCCTACGCTCACCAAGATGCATCTATGGAGTCTACTAGCAACGAGGGGAAAGGAGTGCATCTACATACCCTTGTAGATCACGAGCGGAAGCGTTCCAATGAACGTGGATGACGGAGTCGTACTCGCCGTGATCCAAATCACCGATGACCGAGTGCCGAACGGACGGCACCTCCGCGTTCAACACACGTACGGTGCAGCGACGTCTCCTCCTTCTTGATCCAGCAAGGGGGAAGGAGAGGTTGATGGAGATCCAACAGCACGACGGCGTGGTGGTGGATGTAGCGGGTCTCCGGCAGGGCTTCGCCGAGCTTCTACGAGAGAGAGAGAGGTGTTGCAGGGGAGGAGGGAGGCGCCCAAGGCTTAGATGTTGCTGCCCTCCCTTCCCCCCATTATATATAGGGCCAAGGGAGAGGGGGGGCGCAGCCTTGCCCCTTCCTTCAAGGAAGGGTGCGTCCAGGGGGAGTCCTTCCCCCCCAAGGCACCTCGGAGGTGCCTTCCCCCTTTAGGACTCTCCCTTCTTTCTTATCTCTTGCGCATGGGCCTCTTGGGGCTGGTGCCCTTGGCCCATATAGGCCAAGGCGCACCCCTTACAGCCCATGTGGCCCCCCGGGGCTGGTGGACCCCCTTGGTGGACCCCCGGACCCCTTTCGGCACTCCCAGTACAATACCGATAAAGCGCGAAACTTTTCCGGCGACCAAAATAAGACTTCCCATATATAAATCTTTACCTCCGGACCATTCCGGAACCTCTCGTGACGTCCGGGATCTCATCCGGGACTCCGAACAACTTTCGGGTTTCCGCATACATATATCTCTACAACCCTAGCGTCACCGGACCTTAAGTGTGTAGACCCTACGGGTTCGGGAGACATGCAGACATGACCGAGACGCCTCTCCGGTCAATAACCAACAGCGGGATCTGGATACCCATGTTGGCTCCCCCATGTTCCACGATGATATCATCGGGTGAACCACGGTGTCGAGGATTCAATCAATCCGTATGCAATTCCCTTTGTCAATCGGTATGTTACTTGCCCGAGATTCGATCGTCGGTATCCCAATACCTAGTTCAATCTCGTTACCGGCAAGTCTCTTTACTCGTACCGCAATGCATGATCCCGTGACTAACGCCTTAGTCACATTGAGCTCATTATGATGATGCATTACCGAGTGGGCCCAGAGATACCTCTCCGTTTACACGGAGTGACGAATCCCAGTCTCGATCCGTGCCAACCCAACAGACACTTTCGGAGATACCCGTAATGCACCTTTATAGTCACCCAGTTACGTTGTGACGTTTGGCACACCCAAAGCACTCCTACGGTATCCGGGAGTTGCACGATCTCATGGTCTAAGGAAAAGATACTTGACATTGGAAAAGCTCTAGCAAACGAAACTACACGATCTTTTATGCTATGCTTAAGTTGGGTCTTGTCCATCACATCATTCTCCTAATGATGTGATCCCGTTATCAATGACATCCTATGTCCATAGTCAGGAAACCATGACTATCTGTTGATCAACGAGCTAGTCAACTAGAGGCTTACTAGGGACAGGTTGTGGTCTATGTATTCACACATGTATTACGATTTCCGGACAATACAATTATAGCATGAATAAAAGACTATTATCATGAACACAGAAATATAATAATAACCATTTATTATTGCCTCTAGGGCATATTTCCAACAGATCGTATCTTCTATACGACTCATGCTCGACCTTTCGGTCCTCCGTGTTCCGAGGCCATGTCTGTACATTCTAGGCTCGTCAAGTCAACCTAAGTGTATTGCGTGTGTTCCGAGGCCATGTCTGTACATGCTAGGCTCGTCAACACCCGTTGTATTCGAACGTTAGAATCTATCACACCCGATCATCACGTGGTGCTTCGAAACAACGAACCTTCGCAACGGTGCACAGTTAGGGTGAACACTTTCTTGAAATTATTATAAGGGATCATCTTACTTACTACCGTCGTTCTAAGCAAATAAGATGCAAAAACATGATAAACATCACATGCAATCAAATAGTGACATGATATGGCCAATATCATCATGCTCCTTTGATCTCCATCTTCGGGGCACCATGATCATCTTCGTCACCGGCATGACACCATGATCTCCATCATCATGATCTCCATCATTGTGTCTTCATGAAGTCGTCACGCCAACGATTACTTCTACTTCTATGGCTAACTTGTTTAGCAACAAAGTAAAGTAATTTACATGGCGTTATTCAATGACACGCAGGTCATACAAAATAATAAAGACAACTCCTATGGCTCCTGCCGGTTGTCGTACTCATCGACATGCAAGTCGTGATTCCTATTACAAGAATATGATCAATCTCATACATCACATATATCATTCATCACATCTTCTGGCCATATCACATCACATAGCACTTGCTGCAAAAACAAGTTAGACGTCCTCTAATTGTTGTTGCAAGTTTTTACGTGGTTTGTAGGTTTCTAGCAAGAACGTTTCTTACCTACGTATGACCACAACGTGATTTGCCAATTTCTATTTACCCTTCATAAGGACCCTTTTCATCGAATCTGTTCCGACTAAAGTAGGAGAGACAGACACCCGCTAGCCACCTTATGCATCTTGTGCATGTTAGTCGGTGGAACCTGTCTCACGTAAGAGTACGTGTAAGGTCGGTCCGGGCCGCTTCATCCTACAATGCCGCCGAAACAAGAAAAGACTAGTAGCGGCAAGAAGAATTGGCAAACTCAACGCCCACAACTACTTTGTGTTCTACTCGTGCATAGTAACTACGCATAGACCTGGCTCATGATGCCACTGTTGGGAATCGTAGCATAATTTTAAAATTTTCCTACGCTCACCAAGATGCATCTATGGAGTCTACTAGCAACGAAGGGAAGGGAGTGCATCTACATACCGTTGTAGATCGCGAGCGGAAGCGTTCCAATGAACGTGGATGACGGAGTCGTACTCGCCGTGATCCAAATCACCGATGACCGAGTGCCGAACGTACAACACCTCCGCGTTCAACACACGTACGATGCAGCGACGTCTCCTCCTTTCTTGATCTAGCAAGGGGGGAGGAGAGGTTGATGGAGATGCAACAGCACGACGGCGTGGTGGTGGATGTAGCGGCTCTCCGGCAGGGCTTCGCCGAGCTTCTGCGAGAGAGAGAGAGGTGTTGCATGGGAGGAGGGAGGCGCCAAAGGCTGTAGTGTACTGCCCTCCCTCCCCCGCCTTTATATAGGCCCCCTGGGGGGGTGCGCCAGCCCTAGGAGATGGGATCTCCAAGGGGGGGCGGTGGCCAAGGGGGGAAGGGGTTGCCTTGCCCCCCAAGGCAAGGGGGAACTCCCCCCTAGGGTTCCCAACCCTAGGCGCATGGGGGGGAGGCCCAAGGGGGCGCCCCAGCCCACTAGGGGCTGGTTCCCTTCCACTTTAGCCCACGGGGCCCTCCGGGACAGGTGGCCCCACCCGGTGGACCCCCGGGACCCTTCCGGTGGTCCCGGTACAATACCGATAACCCCCGAAACTTTCCCGGTGGCCGAAACTGGACTTCCTATATATAATTCTTCACCTCCGGACCATTCCGGAACCTCTCGTGACGTCCGGGATCTCATCCGGGACTCCGAACAACTTTTGGGTTTCCGCATACATATATCTCTACAACCCTAGCGTCACCGGACCTTAAGTGTGTAGACCCTACGGGTTCGGGAGACATGCAGACATGACCGAGACGCCTCTCCGGTCAATAACCAACAGCGGGATCTGGATACCCATGTTGGCTCCCACATGTTCCACGATGATATCATCGGGTGAACCACGGTGTCGAGGATTCAATCAATCCGTATGCAATTCCCTTTGTCAAACGGTATGTTACTTGCCCGAGATTCAATCGTCGGTATCCCAATACCTTGTTCAATCTCGTTACCGGGAAGTCTCTTTACTCGTACCGCAATGCATGATCCCGTGACTAACGCCTTAGTCACATTGAGCTCATTATGATGATGCATTAGCGAGTGGGCCCAGAGATACCTCTCCGTCACACGGAGTGACAAATCCCAGTCTCGATCCGTGCCAACCCAACAGACACTTTCGGAGATACCCGTAATGTACCTTTATAGTCACCCAGTTACGTTGTGACGTTTGGCACACCCAAAGCACTCCTACGGTATCCGGGAGTTGCACGATCTCATGGTCTAAGGAAAAGATACTTGACATCGGAAAAGCTCTAGCAAACGAAACTACACGATCTTTTATGCTATGCTTAAGTTGGGTCTTGTCCATCACATCATTCTCCTAATGATGTGATCCTGTTATCAATGACATCCAATGTCCATAGTCAAGAAAACCATGACTATCTGTTGATCAACGAGCTAGTCAACTAGAGGCTTACTAGGGACAGGTTGTGGTCTATGTATTCACACATGTATTACGATTTCCGGACAATACACTTATAGCATGAATAATAGACTATTATCATGAACACAGAAATATAATAATAACCATTTATTATTGCCTCTAGGGCATATTTCCAACAGG
>NC_057799.1:114723109-114760752 GCF_018294505.1 Triticum aestivum
ACGTGGCGCGGGGGGCGCAGGGCGCAGGCGGGAGCACGGGCAGGTGCGTGGCGGAGCTGGCGAGCTGGGCAGCGGTTGCTGCACCGACGGAGCGAGAGCGCAAGCTCGCGGGCGGTTGAGGCGCAAGGACGAGGCGGACATTTTGGGATCGCTCGGCGCGTTGGGCGCCTCCAACTTAACCCGGACATGCATGTCTGTTTTGTCATCCATTGCCATCCCAAACGGACAGAATCCGGACATCCATTTGGGGTCATGCCGTGGAGTTGGCCTAAGTGCGTAAGTGCGGAGTGGGAGTGGGATGCCAACTCGCCAGCGACCTACAACGGCTACGACAACTGCCTCGTCACCACCAACGGTGGGCTCCTTGACTGGGGCGTCCACTACTTCCGTCGATCAAGAAGGTCGTCCTTCCCATTTACCCTTCGGTACGCACATAGACGCATCTATGCACCCTCCTCTGCCATACATTTGTCCGTTGTGGTCATCAGAGGTGTAGTAGCCCGTACTCATAAAAAATTGTTGTTACTGGATTAATTTGTATATATCAACATGGATGTCTTAACAGATTAAATTAGTTATAGTTTGATGTGTTTGATGCCACAGTTGGTGTGTATGCCTCTGTACATGTTGTTGCTGCTACTGTGCATGCAAGATAAAAGGGAGCAAGAGTTTGTACTGACAGTAACACATCCCCTAAGCAGAGTACATTGTTGGAGACATATCAGCATCCCCAAGCTTAAATCCTAGTCGTCTTCGAGTAGGGAAGTGATAAAAATAGAATTTTTGATGTGGAATGATGCCTATCATGTCATATCATATTCGTTTATTTATAGCATGGACATTTGGACTTTTATATCGGTCAAAGGAATAGTCTAGTTTTGACATGATAATTTAAATACTCAAGCATATCAACAAGCAACCATGTTTTTCAAAATATCAACGCTAAAATAAGTTTCCCTAGCCCATCATGCTCAACCATTGATCCATTCATGAAACACACTCGCATATTAGTTACACCCAATACTTAAGTACGATCATATTGCCTCCTAGTTGGTGCTTTTGTAAGAGAAGATGGAGACTCAAATTCAAAAATAAAAATTGCATAGAGTAAAAGAAAGGCCCTTCGCAGAGGGAAGTAGGGATTTGTAGAGGTGCCAGAGCTCAAAGCGAAAAACTTAGAGATAAAAACATTTTGGGAGGTGTATCCATCCCACCAACGAAAATGACTTAGAGTTCCCAACACTTTCCATGCTAGATATACCATAGGCGGTTCCCAAACAGAAAAAAAGTTTATTCCTTTTTCAACCATACTTTCACTTTCCATGGCTAGTCGTATCCACGGTTGCCCTCCATACCAACACTTTCCAAGGAATTTATTATTTGACAACATAAAGTAAATTCATTTTTCATTTCGGGACTGGGCATCCCTAATACCTTTGCCTTACTCTCGTGCAATGACAAGTGAATAAACACTCATCTTGAGAATAACACATCTAGCATGGAAAATATTAGCCACCCCTCACCGCTCCACGAGCGAAACAAACACACAAAAGAGAAGTTTATTTTGAAAATTAGAGATGGCACATACAAATTTGCTTAGAACGACAAAAGAATACCGCATATAGGTAGATATAGTGGACTCATGTGGCAAAACTGGTTTAAAGGTTTTTGGGTGCACAAATAGAGATCATACTTAGTGCAAAATGAAGGCTAGCAAAAGATTGAGAAGCGACCAACCAAGAAACGAATAATCTCATAAGCAAGCATTAAGCATAAATAACACTGAATAATGCACCACAAGTAGGATATAATTTCATTGTATGACTATTGACTTTCGTACTTGCATAGGGAATCACAAACCTTAACACCAATATTCTTACTAAAGCATAATTACTCATCAACATAACTCACATATCACATCATTATATATCAAAACTATTACTAAGAATAAAGTTTATTTTGTCCAATGATCTTCATGAAAGATTTTATTATATCCTTCTTGGATATCTATCACTTTTGGACTAATTTTCATGTGTTGCTTTTCATAAGCTCAAACAAATATAAGTGAAGATCATGAGCATAAGTTTTTCTTTCTCTCAAATTAATTTAAGTGAAGTAAGAGAGAATTTCTTGAAAATTACTAACTCTCAAATAAATCTAAGTGAAGCAAGAGAGAATTCCTTCAAAAATACTACAGCACACCATGCTCAAAAAGATATAAGTGAAGCACTAGAGCAAGTCCATAGCTCATAAAAATGTAAGTGAAGCATATATATAGAGCAATTCTAACAAGTCATGACATAATTTTGGATCTCTCAAATAGGTGTGTCCAGCAAAGGATCAAGACTTAAAACACATAATAAAACAAGCAAAGACTCATATCATACAAGACGCTCTAAGCAAAACACATATTATGTGACGAATAAAAATATAGTTTCGAGGGGATGACACTCGGGGGCATCCCCAAGCTTAGTTAGTTGCTCGTTTTTGGATAATAGCATGGGATGCCGGGGCATCCCCAAGCTTAGGCTCTTCTATGCTTTATTCCTTCATCCATCGTAAGATAACCCAAAACTTGAAAACTTCAATCACGCAAAACTCAACAAAACCTTCGTGAGATCCGTTAGTAAAAGAAAGCAATCACTACTATAAGTACTGTACCAAACCAATTCATATTTTGTTTTTGCATTATATCTACTATATTCAAACTTTTCTATGGCAAAAACTCATCAAAGAAAACCATAGACCCTTCAAAATAAGCACACAACGCAAAGAAAACAAAATCTGTCAAAATAGAACAGTCTGTAGCAATCTGACTATTTCAAAAACTTCTGGAACTCCAAAAATTCTGAAAAATTAGGACGACCTGAGCAATTTGTATATTAGTCTTATGCAAAAAAGAATTGGTATTTTATCACACTCTGGTAAAAATGAGAATTGTTTTTGTGAGCGTAAAATTTCTGTTTTTTAGCAAGATCAAACAACTATCACCCAAGAAGATCCTAAAGGCTTTACTTGGCACAAACACTAATTAAAACACAAAAAACACAATCATAACAGGAGCATAATTGTGCAAACACACTAGAACAGAAAGCAAAAAGCAAAAATAAATTTTATTCATTGGGTTGCCTCCCAACAAGCGTTATAGTTACGCCCTTAGCTAGGCATAAAATTTCAACGATGCTCACACGAAAGATAATAATTGAAAAACAAAGAGAGCATCATGAAACATATGACAAATACATTTAAGTCTAACATACTTCCTATGCATAGGAATTTTATAGGAAAACAAATTGTCAAGACAAGAAATATCTAGCATACGCAAAGGAGAGGAATAAAACATTGACAATCTCAACATAACGAGAGGAAATTTAATAACATGAGAATTTCTACAACCATAATTTCCTCTATCATAATAATTATATGTAGGATCATAAAAAAATTCAATAATATAGCTATCATATAAAATTTTCTCTTCACGATCCACATGCATAAAAGTTTTATAATCTTCCAAGATAGTGGGGTTAACATCAACTAAAGTCATGACCTCTCCAAACCCACTTTCATAAAAAAAAATCATAAGATTGAACACTCTCCAAATATGTGGGATTATTTTTACCTAAAGTTGGCACTCTTCCAAGCCCACTTTCCAAATTATTGCAAATAACATAGTCATCATGAGGCTTAAATAAATTTTCAAGATCATAAGAAGAATCACCCCAATCATGATCATTGCAACAAATAATGTTCATAGCAAAATTAGCATCCCCAAACTTGGTGTTTTCCAACTTATTAGCACAATTGACATTAATAGAATTTATAGTAAAATTATTGCAATCATGCTTTTCATTCAAGGAGCTATCATGAATCACTTCATAAATTTCTTCATCACAATTTTCAGATTCACGAATCTCAAGCAAAACTTCATAAAGATAATCTAGTGCACTTGGCTCACTAGCAATTGGTTCATCATAATTGGATCTCTTAAAAAGATTAGCAAGTGGATGAGGATCCATATCGATAAATTTTTTGCAAGCGAAGATGCAAGCAAATAGAGGACACATGGCACACAAGCAAAGATAGCAAACGAGCAAAAAGGCGAATAAAAAAGAAGCCGAATAAAATGGAAATTTTTTGTGAAGTGGGCAAGATGAAAACGACAGGCAAATGGCAAATAATGTAAATTGCGAGGAGATGAGATTTGTGATTGGGAACCAGGTATATGTTGAAGATCCTCCCCGGCAACGGCGCCAGAGATTCCTTTTGATGTCGCTTGAAGCTACGTCGGTATTTCCCCAAAGAGGAAGGGATGATGCAGCACAGCGGCGGTAGGTATTTCCCTCATATATGAAACCAAGGTTATCGAACCAGTAGGAGAACCAAGCAACACAACGTAAACAACCCCTGCACACAAATAACAAATCCTCGCAACCCGACGTGTTAAAGGGGTTGTCAATCCCTTTCGGGGTACGACACCTCAAGTAGGCAAACGAATGGAGATAAATTTGTAGTAAATTGATAGATCAAATGCCAAACAAAAGAAATAAGAATAAATTGCAGGAAGGTATTTTTGTATTTTTGGTTTAATAGATCTGAAAATAAAAGCAAGGAAAAAGTAGATCGCAAAGGCAAATATATGAGAAATAAACCTGGGGGCCGTAGGTTTCACTAGTGGCTTCTCTCGAGAAAAAGAGCAAACGGTGGGTGAACAAATTACTGTTGGGAAATTGATAGAACTTCAAATACTCATGACGATATCCAGGCAATGATCATTATATAGGCATCACGTCCAAGATTAGTAGACCGACTCCTGCCTGCATCTAATACTATTACTCCACACATCGACCGCTATCCAGCATGCATCTAATGTATTAAGTTCATGGAAAAACGGAGCAATGCAATAAGAACGATGACATGATGTAGACAAGATCTATCTATGTAGATATAGACCCCATCGTTTTATCCTTAGTAGCAATGATACATACGTGTCGATTCCCTTTTTGTCACTGGGATCAAGCACCGTAAGATCGAACCCACTACAAAGCACCTCTTCCCATTGCAAGATAAATAGATCAAGTTGGCCAAACAAAACCCAAATATCAAAGAAGAAATACGAGGCTATAAGAGATCATGCATAAAAGAGATCAAAGAAACTCAAATACTTTCATGGATATAAAAAGATAGATCTGATCACAAACTCAAAGTTCATCGATCCCAACAAACACACCACAAAAGAGTTACATCATATGGATCTCCAAGAGACCATTGTATCGAGAATTCAGATAGAGAGAGAGATGAAGGCATCTAGCTACTAACTACAGACCCGAAGGTCTACAAAGAACTACTCACACATCATCGGAGAGGCACCAATGGAGGTGGTGATCCCCATCCGAGATGGTGTCTAGATTCGATCTGGTGGTTCTGGACTCTGCGGCGCCTGGATGAATATTTCGTTGATGCCTTTAGGGTTTTTGGAATATTGGGGTATTTATAGAGCAAAGAGGCGGTCCGGGGGCACCCGAGGTGGGCACAACCAACCAGGGCGCGCCTGGGCCTCTGGCGCGCCCTGGTGGGTTGTGCCCTCCTCGAGGCACCCCCTCAGGTCCAGCCAGGGCCCATTACGTTCCTTCCGGTCCAAAAAAAATACCCGCAAAGTTTCGTTGCGTTTGGACTCCGTCTGATATTGATTTCCTCCGATGTAAAAACTATGCAGAAAACAACAACTGGCACTTGGCACTATGTCAATAGGTTAGTATCAAAAAATGATATAAAATGACTATAAAATGAGTAGAAAACATCCAAGATTTATAATATAACAACATGAAACAAGCAAAAATTATAGATTCGTTGGAGACGTATCACCGGGCGCCGTGTTGATGCCACCGGGTGGCGCACCTGCCGCCCGTTGCCCGCGTGCCACGTGGCGCCAGCAGGCCAAGCCGGCCTGCCAGCGCATGCGCGCGACGGTCGTCGCCGCAGGCCCGGGCCCACTACTACACGGCCTCGGCGTGCGCACGGATCTGCCGCAGCCGAGGTGGGCGATTGCCCTTCCCAGGCGCAATGATCACACGCTTTTAAGGCGCGGGATTTGCGGGGCCGTGCGGGGCATGGGCGCAGTTAATCCCCACGTCCCCCACGTCTTGCCTCTTCGGCTCCGCCGCCGCTGCCGTATAAGTAGGAGGGAGGGTATGCTCTTCTTCCTCCCTCTGCTCTTGCTTCCTCGCTGCCGCTATGCTCCCGCACCGCTCCTCCACCGAAGTGCCGCCGCAGCTCACCATTGCTTGACTTCTCCGCGCCACCGCGGCCTCGCCGTCACCCGACCTTGCCGCGCCGCCGCCAAGCCACCGCAAGCCATGGCGCGAGGCAAGTGGGATGGCTCAAACGTCTACAACGGGCACATCGAGTTCCTCCGCGCGATGCGGCAGATACCAAACGAGGCGTGCTTGGGGACGCCCCTCCCGGATGAGCGAGAGATCTCGCCGGCGCCGCAGGCCGGCGAGTTTGTCGTCTTTCGCAGACACTTTCTTCGTGGCTTTGGCTTGCCGACGAGCGCCTTCTTCCGTAAGTTCCTTGATTTTTACCGGCTTCAACTGCACCACCTTACGCCCAACCCGGTGGTTCTCCTCTCCGCCTTCGTCATCTTCTGTGAAGGCTACCTCGGCGTCCTGCCCACACTCGTGCTGTGGGGCAGGTTCTTCTACCTGAAGCTCGGCACTACCGCCAAGGGCGAGGCGGCCTAGTGCGCCGCTTGTGTTGCCGTGCGGCGCACCGGGACCGGGGTCCGATTTCCTCGCGTCGTCTTGCACGAGTCGGCGAAGTTGTGGCAGAAGTCATACTTCTACATCCGCAACATCGACCCGGTTCCCGACAATGTCAACATGCCGGCCTTTGTGCCCGGCCCGCCTCCTGAACCGCGGCTCAACTGGGGGCAGCAGCCCAAGCCGCTGCCGCCCACCGTCACCAGCATCCTCGACCGGCTCCAGGAGATGACGGAGTCGGAGGGGCTCCAGCCAGCCGACCTGCTGGCCACCTTTGTCTACCGCCGGGTGTCGGCCCTTCAATTCCGGCCGCATCTGATCTGCGAGATGAGCGGCCGCCGCGACCCCTGCCGGATGTCGACGAAGGAGCTGCCGACCATCGAGGTGGTCCGACATGTAAACTACTTCTCCAACAGCTAGCTCAGCGAGACTGACTGGAGCTTCGGCAATCCACCGTACAGCCGCGCCAACCCGTCGCCTGTGGTTAGTGCCTGGTCCCCTTACTTTGCTTACGTTGTTCTCTTCATCCACCCTGACCACCTGGACGCGGCACATCACTTCGCCGGCCAGGCAGCAGCCGCCGCGCCGGCTCCTAGCCACCAGTGGATGCCGAGCCGGAGGTGAGCGACGTGGGCGACCCTGAGCTAGGGGCGGCCGCGTTGGAGGAGGACGACACCGTCGAAGGAGGCGGCGGTGGAGCAGGCGGAGCCGCAGGAGGTGGCGCGGGAGGAGGCGGCGACGTCCGAGACTGGCTGGATGACGACGAAGACGCGACGGACAACGCCGCCCCAAAGGCACTGATAGGGCGGTAGCCGGCTCCTCGTCGGTGCGGCCGACAGGCAGGGCGCCGACTGGTGCATCCGGCGCGTCTAAGCGCCGTGCCGACGCGGGGATGTTCGGCAGCCGGCCGACCAAAAAGGCCTAGTCGACGGCTGCCGTGACCAAGCGGCAAGAGGTCGCGAACATGGCCGCCATCCTGAGGACCCCGAAGCAACGCCCAATGGTGTCCGTGTAAGTGTTTTGACTGCTCTTGTCTTGATTGTTTCGTCTTAGCTTTTCTTCTCTTGCCAGTCTTCTTATCTTTGCTTGCCTCTTCTTGCGAACCTCTTATTTTGACTTGCTTCGCCGCGCAGGGCTCCCCTTTCTATGTCATGTGCCTCATTTGCCTTGGTGATTGGAGCAGCGGGCGGCCCTAAGGACGCCCGCCGCATGGACCTGGCCGCCACCCTTCGGAAGGAGACAGAGAGGAACGCGCGAGAGGCGTAGGAGGAGCGGGACGCCGCGGCTCAGGCGAAGGCGGCGAACGCGGCGCAGGCGGAGGCTGGCGCGGCGGCCAAGGCTCAGGCGGACGCAGCGAAAAAGGAACAGGCGGAGGCCAAGGCCGCGGAGAACCCGGCCCGCAGCATGGTTCCGGAGCCCACCGACCCGCAGCAGCCAGAGCCACTGGTGGTGGAGGGCCAGACACCGACTGGGACAACCGGAGCTGGCCAGACGACCCCGGAGCAGGAGGGGTCCGACCCCGTCGCCCCGGAGGTGGAGGTGGCTCCGTGCGCGCTGGATGCTGACAAGTGATACGTCTCCAACGTATCTATAATTTTTGATTATTCCATGCTATTATATTATCATTCTTGGATGTTTTATAATCGCTTTATAGTCATTTTATATCATTTTCTGGTACTAACCTATTAACATAGTGCCAAGTGTGAGTTGCTGTTTTCTGCATGTTTTTTACATTGCAGGAAATCAATACCAAACGGAGTCCAAACGCAGCGAAACGTTTTGTGGATTTTTTTGGACCAGAAGACATCCAGTGGGTTGGAGAAGCACCTAGGGGGGGGGGGTGCTCCGAGGGGAGCACAACCCACCAGGGCGCGCCTGGAGGCCCATGGGCTCCTAGGTGGGTTGTGCTCACCTCCGGTGCCTCTGAACCACCTCTTTGCTCTATAAATACCCCAATATTCCAGAAACCCTAGGAGAGTCGACGAAAATCAATTCCAGCCGCCGCAGAGTCCAGAACCACCAGAAACAATCAAGACACCATCACAAAGGGGTTCACCACTTCCATTGGTGCATCTCCGATGATGCGTGTGTAGTTCTTTGTAGACCTTTGGGTCCGTAGTTAGTAGCTAGATGGCTTTCTCTCTCTCGTTTGATTCTCAATACAATGGTCTCTTGGAGATCCATATGATGTAACTCTTTTTGTGGTGTGTTTGTTGGGATCGGATGAACTTTGAGTTTATGATCAGATCTATCTTTTTATCCATGAAAGTTATTTGAGTTTTCTTGATCTCTTATATGCATGATTGCTTATAGCCTCGTATTTCTTCTCCGATATTTGGGTTTTGTTTGGCCAACTTGATCTATTTATCTTGCAATGGGAAAAGGTGCTTTGTGATGGGTTCGATCTTACGGTGCTTGATCCTAGTGACAGAAGGGGAACCGGCACGTATGTATCGTTGCCATTAAGGATAACAAGATGGGGTCTATTTATACATAAATAGATCTTGTCTACATCATGTCATTGTTCTTATTGCATTACTCCGTTTCTCCATGAACTTAATACACTAGATGCGTGCTGGATAGCGGTCGATGTGTGGAGTAATAGTAGTAGATGTGGGCAGGAGTCGGTCTACTAATCTTGGACGTGATGCTTATATAATGATCATTGCCGGATATCGTCATGATTATTTGAAGTTCTATCAATTTCCCAACAGTAATTTCTTTACCCACCGTTTGCTATTTTTCTCGAGAGAAGCCACTAGTGAAACCTACGGCCCCCGGGTCTCTTCTTTAATATATTTTCCTTTATGATCTATTTTCCTTTGCTTTTATTTTTAGATCTGTTAAACCAAAAATACCTTGCTGCACTTTATTTTATTTGACATTCGATCTATCAAATTATTACAACTCTCTCGCGTCCGTTTGCCAATTTCCGGCGTCATTACCCGAAAGGGATTGACAACCCCTTTAACACGTCGGGTTGCGAGTATTTGTTATTTGTGTGTTGGTGCTGTTTACGTAGTGTTGCTTGGTTCTCGTACTGGTTCGGTAACATTGGTCTCATCACTGAGGGAAATACCTACTGTCGTTGTGCTGCATCACCCCTTCCTCTTTGGGGAAATACTGACGTAGTCTAGCAGACATCAGCGAGCGAGGCAGCCAGTCCGAAGGGCCGGAGGTGCCGCCATCTAGCGCGGAGCTAGTGGTGAGCCGGGCCATGACAACCCGCACTTCCGCGCGTCTGCGCCGAGGCCGGCAAGTGCCGAGGCTGCGAGCTCGCGGGTGGCCGACACCGAGGCCTCGAGCTGTACTCCGCCTGGCTGGGCGCCAGGAGCCGGTCCGGCCGTCCTGAACGTTGCGGTGCAGGACGTCCTGGACAGGTTCAACACCCAAGGCGCCACCCTTCTACAGGCCAAGAACGAGATGATAGCGATGCAGACGACCGTTCGGGTACGCTCTCGATCTTGCTTTTTATTTTTGCAATTTTTAGTGGGGGTGCGCCAGCGCACCAACTGGGTGTAGCCCCCAAGTTCCAAGCCGGCTGCTGAGCAGGCGGGTTGGAACTTCAAGGCATGTTTCCGAACGCTGAAATGCTGCTCTTTCTGCAGGACTACCACAATCTGCGCGCGGCCGCCTATAACTCCCAGAACCAGCAGCTCGCCAACCGGACTACTGAGCTAAACAAGAGCCACGGTACGCAGGCCGCCTTTCAGCGGGGGCACACAAGCGCAACCGCTGGGTGTAGCCCCTGAGATTCGGGCCGACTGCTGAGCAGTCGGGCCGGATCTTCCGGCGACTTCTTGCTTTTGTCGATGTTGATGTTTCTTTCTTGTTTTTACACAGGGCGCCACCCATATGAGGACGCGCATGGGCGAGCTCGAGAGCTAGCTCTAGGCCAAGGAGCAAGAGCGCAGCCAGGCGGCCGCAGAGCGCGACCGGCTTGTGAAGGAGCTGGCGGACCAGGCGGCCCAGCACAAGGAGCAGATCCAGATGCTGAAGGATGAGGAAGACCGCGTCAAGGCCGAGTTCGAGTCCCAGCGCTCGGGCTGGGACGACCAGAAGAAGTACCTGTCGGAGGGCTACTCAATGATCGAGGATATGCTCGAAGGTAGATCTTTTCTTCTTTTGTTGCTTAGTCGTCGGCCGCTGTAGGAGGCCGACTTCTAAATCTTTATCTTCTGTTGAACAGAGTATATTCCCGGTCGCTCCGTTGCCATCTACCAGGCCATCGAGGCGTGGCGCGATCAGCGGAGGAGGACGGGCACAGATATTCCACATAACTAGCCCCGGACTCTGGGCGAGCAGCTCTTGGCCGTACAGATGCGCCTTGAGCCAGCACACCGCCTGCTCCGCCGACTTCAGCACGCCGGATCACACGTCCTTGCGGGGCTTTGGCCGGACGCGCAGGTGCCCCGGACTCCTAGTCGGACCACCGCTGGTTGGAGGTGGCGGTCGAGCGGCTCGAGGCTTGGAAAGGTGTCGCGGCATGGGCGGGCGCCAGGACGACGCTGGAGTTCATCAAGGCGTGGTACCCGGGCATACGCTTGGCCCAGCTGGCCACTTTCCGCCAGGAAGCCGGACCGGAGCTGGAGGCGGAGTGTGACGCGATCGTCAAGTGCGCGGCCGCCCTTGCCGACTATGCCGACATCGGCGTCTTCATCACGGAGCGGGCGAAAGGCGGCACCGAGGTGCCGCCCTCCTGGTTCGGGCTGGACCCGAACGTGGGGGAGGACTCGGTGGAGGAGATCGCCTCCAGCGATGAAGGTGAGGAGGACGGCGAGGACGGGGAAGGCGATGACGACGCCCCAAATGATGGAGCGACCAGCTGGACCTACCACACTCCGAATTCAACCAGCGGGCAGCCGGAGACTACTTCAACTGCCATCGACCAAGCCGGAACCAGTCAACCGGATGCCCCGCCAGCCGGCGCTATAGCCACCGCCAACCCGTCCGAGCCGCCTTCCGCACCTCTGGCCTATTTATCCTTTAAGTTTTTCTGTCTTGTGCTCAAACGAACAAGTTAGTCATGCGCAATTCCACCCACTGTGGGTGTATTTCAAACTCTATTGAATGCTGGCCTTGGGCCTTTTGGGATGTAAATAATTTATTTCCCACATGCTTGTGTCTTTGCCGGGTTCTGGATCGATTTTGCCTTTTCTTTTGTTGCCTTTTTCTTTTATCGCGTTCCTCTTGACCGTCGCCCTGCGAGCGGGACAGCTGGGCCGTGGTTTGTGGCTGGGTCAGGGACTTGGCCATTTAGACTAGGCAAGTTACTTAAGCCGCCTAGAGTGTAGCTAGTCGAGCGAGAAGCCGACCAGCCGGTTGCTGGGCAGCCGGGCGGGTGACGCAAGGAGCCGGCTTGGCCTATACTAGCGTTCTTACTTAGTCATTTTTCGTGTGGACAACGTTTCCGGCCTTTAGCTCATGCCAGCTGGACAGTCATGCTACGAGCTGTAGCTGAGGCAAAGAGAGGGCTTTGGCGTCGGCACACTACTTAGCCAACTTCGGGTGGGGCCAACTTGGGTCAAGGCGGCGAGCCCCCGGGCCGGCTGGGTAGACTCGGACAGGGCGAAAGAATGAAAGAACACGTTCATAGGTGAAGCTTATCATATAGATAAAGAGGTAGCCCCCGAGTGCACCTCGGGGGACCTGTTGTCTTTGCTTAATACAAAAGGTAGCGTGGTACATACACTGCATCAACTGTAAAATGGACGGAGAAGATTTGCGTTCCATGGACGCTCCGTCTCTTGGCCGACATTCTCCCTCTTGCGTGCCCTGGGCTTTTGTGCATCAATGAGGTAGTAGGAGTCGTTGCCCAGGGCCTTGCTGATGATGAAAGGCCCCTCCCAAGGAGCCGAGAGCTTGTGCTGGCCGGCTGTCCGCTTGATCAGCTGGGGCACAAGGTCCCCTTCATGGAAAGCACGCGGCTTGACCTTCCTGCTGTGGTAGCGGCGTAGGCTTTGCTGGTAGATGGCAGACCGGCTGAGCGCCAGCAGCCGACCCTCTACCAGCAGATCGACGCTGTCTTCTCGCGCCTCCTTCCCTTCTGCCTCCGTGTACACGGTGACGCGAGGTGAGTCGAACTTGATGTCAGTTGGGATGACAGCCTTGGCCCCGTACACGAGGAAGAATGGTGTAAAGCTGGTTGCTTTGTTCGGCGTAGTCCGAAGACTCCAAAGGACGGCCGATAGCTCCTCGATCCAGCAGCCGGCCGAGCATTCCAGAGGCTCGACCAGTCGGGGCTTGATGCCGGACAGGATGAGGCCATTTGCTCGCTCTACCTGGCCATTTGGCTGCGGATGGGCAACAGACGCTAGGTCCAGTCAGATGCCCTGCGTCGCGTAGAAACGGGCCAAGGCACCTTTGGCGAAATTCGTGTCATTATCGGTGATGATGATGTGCGGGATGCCATACCGGACGCTGATATCCGCAATGAATGTGACATGAGTCGGACCATTTAGCTTTTTGATTGGCCTTGCCTCGATCCACTTTGTGAACTAGTCCACGACAACTAGCAAATGGGTCATGCCGCCGCGTGCTGTCTTGAATGGGCCCACCATGTCCAACCCCTAAATGGCAAACAGCCAAGTGAGGCAGATGGTCTTGAGTGCAGAGGCCGACAGGTGTTGCTTGGAGCTGAAGCGTTGGCACCCCTTGAGCTTGCGAACCAACTCCTTGGCGTCGTCCAAAGCAGTCGGCCAGAAGAAGCCATGCCGGAAAGTGATGTCTACTACGCAACTTTATTTTTGTAGACAGGTGTTGGGCCTCCAAGGGCAGATTTGTGTAGGACAGTAGGAATTTTCCCTCAAGTGGATGACCTAAGGTTTATCAATCCGTGAGAGGTGTTGGATGAAGATGGTCTCTCTCAAACGACCCTGCAACCAAATACAAGAAATCTCTTGTGTCCCCAACACACCCAATACAATGGCAAATTGTATAGGTGCACTAGTTCGGCGAAGAGATGGTGATAAAAGTGTAATATGGATAGTAGAAATATATTTTTATAATCTGAATAAATAAAAACAGCAAGGTAGCAAATAGTAAACGAGCACAAAAACAGTGTTGCAATGCTTGAAAATGAGGCCTAGGGTCCGTACTTTCACTAGTGGAACCTCTCAACAGTGCTAACATAGTTGGATCATATGATTATTCCTCAAAGTGCAATAAAGAATCACTCCCGAGTTCCTATTAGCGAAGAACAAAAGATAGAAATTGTTTGTAGGGCACGAAACCACCTCAAAGCTATTCTTTCCGTTCGATCTATTCAAGAGTTCGTACTAAAATAACACAAAGCTATTCTTTCCGTTCGATCTATCATAGAGTTCGTACTAAAATAACACCAAAGCAAATTCATATTCATAATACTCAATCCAACACAAAGAACTACAAGGAGACCCCAAATTTTCTATCGGAGAAAAGATAATAAAAACATGCATATCCCCTATGCATAAATTACCCCAATGTCACCGCGAGAATCCGCAAGTTGAGTGCCATAACATATATCAAGTAAATCAATATGATAGCCCATTGTCACCTCAAGTATTCATACCGCAAGACATACATCATGTGTTCTCAAATTTGAACATTAAATCCGACATGACAAAACTTCAAAGGGTAAAGATTCAATTCATCACAACAAGAGTATAGAGGGGAGAAACATCATATGATCCATCTATGTTAACAAAGCCCATGATATGGATCACGAGAGAGAGAGATTAAACACATAGCTACTGGTACAAACCCTCAGCCCCGAGGGTGGACTACTCCCTCCTCATCGTGGTGGCCGCCGGGATGGTGAAGATGGCCACCGGTGACGATTCCCCCTCCGGCAGGGTGCCAGAACGGGCTCCCGATTGGTTTTCGGTGGCTACAGAGCCTTGCGGCGGCAGGAATTTTGATCTAGGTTAACCCTGAAGGGTTTTGGAATATTTGGGAATTTATAGTGCAAAGAGGGGGTGCGGGAGGCCACCGAGGTGGGCACAACCCACCTGGGCGCGCCAGGGGGCCCTGGCGCGCCCTGGTGGGTTGTGCCTCCCTCGGGGCACCCCCCAGGTGCAGCTCTGGCCCATTGGGTTCCTTCTGGTCCAAAAAAATCTCCAAAAAGTTTCGTGGTGTTTGGACTCCGTTTGATATTGATTTTCTTCGATATAAAAAACAAGCAAAAAACAGCAACTGGCACTGGGCATTGGGTCAATAGGTTAGTCCCAAAAAATGATATAAAGTTGCTATAAAATGATTGTAAAACACCCAAGAATGATAAAATAACAGCATGAATACTTCATAAATTATAGATACATTGGAGACGTATCAGCATCCCCAAGCTAAATTCCTACTCGTCCTCGAGTAGGTAAATGATAAAAGAAATAATTTATGAAGTGTGAATGCTAGCAAAGTGCATAAGTTTGATCAATGATAATTTCAGTCACTTTTCCTAGTATCATAACAACAATTCTTTCCTATAAAACCTCTCATGTTATAGTAGCAATAAATTCAGAAGTTAAGGTTCAAACAATGAACTCTCTTGAAACTCAACAACCTATGTTCTTAGTCACCAAGCAATTGCAATTCAACTTATTCAACATAGTTTAAGTAAGAGCTCCACATACTCAACCATCTTATAGTCTTCTATGATTGCTAACACTCACCGCATACACAGGAGCAAAACGTTTCAACCAGACACATATAAAGATAGGGGATTATTGTTTTGCCTCCCAACATATTCACCTCGAGGGTGATGTCAACAATAATAACTCATGCTACCCATATTCAAATGGACATATGTGCCTAGATCTTTCCTCACCACATGATGCTTTCCAAAAGAGAAAAATAAAAAGGAATAGAGAGAAAAACTTTGACTCTTTGCATAAAAGTAAATACTGAATAGTAAAAGATAGGCCCTTCGCAGAGGGAAGAAGAGGTTGCCATGCGCTTATTTGTTTGTATGCTCAACCCCTTAGTGCAAAAGAATGTCACGTTACATTGCCCCTTGTGATACGACCTTTATTATGCAGTCTGTCGCTTTTATTCTTCACCATCACAAGTTCGTGCAACGCTCAATTTTCTCTTACACTAAATGATCTCACACTTTTAGAAGCAATTTTTATTGCCTTTTTGCACCGATGACAACTTACTTGAAGGATATTGCTCAGTCCATAGGTAGGTATGGTGGACACTTGAAAATAAGATTTGGGTTTAAGGGGTTTTTGATGCACAAGTAGTATCTCTACTTAGTGCGGAATTTTTGGCTAGCAAAGATAGGGGGCAAGCACCACATGTTGAAGGATCTATGACAATATAACTTCTATGTGAATATGAACAAACATAAATCATTACGTTGTCTTCCTTGTCCAACGTCAACAATTCTGGCATATAATATTTTGATGGGGGCTCACAATCACAAAAGATTTCCAAGATAGTGTATTTGCATGTGAGAGTTCTCTTCCTTATACTAATTATCCGTGAATTGCTTGTATGGCCAATATTGTGATTGTCAAGCCTCAAAAGATTCACTTTCTAAACCAAATGTGAAGCTACCACTAGTCATGATATGATTTCAACTTCATGACATTCAATTTATTCAACAATTTACTCATAGGATATAAGTGAAGCTCAAGAGTAATTCCATAGAAAAGAGCTTTGTTGACGGGAAGTGAGTGCCGCTTACTTAGCCTTCCTGGCAACTATTTGTGGACTCTATTTTATTTAAAAACTTTTGGATCTAAGTACTTTATTAAAATAGCAAGCAAAAACAAAAATAAAATGACATTTCAAGGGTAGCACCACTCATGTGAAGAAGCAAAAACTTAGCCTCAACCAATACTAACCGATAATTGTTGTTGAAGAAAGGTGGGATGCCTACCGGGGCATCCCCAAGCTTAGATGCTTGAGACTTCTTGAAATATTATCTTGGGATGCCTTGGGCATCCCCAAGCTTGAGCTTTTATGTCTCCTTAATTCCCCTCATATCATGGTTTTCCTAAATCTCAAAAGCTTCATCCACACAAAACTCAACAAGAACTCGTGAGATAAGTTAGTATAAACGAATGCAAAAACCTTATCATTCTCTACTGTAGGAAATCACTAAAATTATTATTTCACATTGCATACGAAATGCCTCTGCATATTTAATACTCCTATCCTCAAATAGAATCATTAAACAAGCAAACATATGCAAACAATGCAAACATAACAGCAATCTGCCAAAACAATACAGTCTGTAAAGAATGCAAGAGTATCAATACTTATTCAACTCAAAAAATTCTGAAAATTTAACACACTGTAGAAAATTTATCAGAGCTTATTTTGCAAAAAGTTTCAACATTTTATCATATTCTGACTTTTCTAGGGAATTTTTGCAACAGCTGTGAACTTTCTGTTTTCAAACAGCAACATATAGACTTGCAAAATAAGCATAGTAAAGGCCATCATTGCCATTTTTATTGAAATAAACTATCAAAAACATTATTATAAATAACATCAAGAAAATTCTAACAAAATAAATTGACTCTCCAAGCAAAACACAAATCATGTGACGAATGAAAACATAGCTCTAAGTAAGGTTACCGATATTGTTGGAGACGAAAGAGGGGATGCCTTCCGGGGCATCCCCAAGCTTAGTTTCTAGGATATTCCTTGGATATTACCTTGGGGGTGCCTTGGGCATCCCCAAGCTTAGGGTCTTTTTACTCCTTATTCTCCTCATATCGACATCTCACCCAAAACTTGAAAAATTCAATCACACAAAACTTAACAGAACTTTGTGAGATAGGTTAGTATGATAAAGAGCAAACCATTCCACTTTTGGTAACGTCAAAGACAAGATTCATAATTGTTCTCACATAATGCCTACCGTAGCATATCATTTCTACAATTATGTTGAGCAATATAAGCCATAGAAACTAGAAGACAAGCAAACTATGCATTGAAAACCGAATCTGTCAAAAACAGAACATTCTATAGTGATCTATACTCAAACCATACTTCTGCGACTCCAAAATTCTAAAAATTTAGGACCACGTAAGAATTTGTATATTAATCTTCTGCAAAAAGAATCAACTCAAAAGCACCCTTCTATTAAAAATGAGAATTATTTTCATGAGTGCGAAAGTTTCTGTTTTTCAGCAAGATCAAATGAACTATCACCCAACATGATCCCAAAGGCTTTACTTGGAACTTTATTGAAACAAAAGCTATAAAACATGATTACTACAATAGCATAATCATGTGAACACACAAAAACAATAGGTAAAAGTGTTGGGTTGTCTCCCAACAAGCGCTTTTCTTTAATGCCTTTTAAGCTAGGCATGCTGATTTCAATGATGCTCGCATAAAAAAAATAAGAATTGAAACATAAAGAGAGCATCATGAAGCATATGACTAGCACATTTATGTCTAAACCAATTCCTATGCATAGGGATTTTGTAGCAAACAACTTATGGGAACAAGAATTTACTAGCATAGGAAGGCAAAACAAGTGTAACCTCAAAACAATCAACACATAGAGAAGAAGCTTGATATTATTGAGATATGTAAGGGCATAAGTTCCTTTCTCATAATAATTTTCAGAGGCATCATGAATGGATTCAAGAATATAACTATCACATACAACACTCTTTTCATGATCCACAAGCATAGAAAATTTATTACTCTTTATGGCATACATGTCATCATAATAATCATCATAGATAGCAACTTTATTGTCATAGTCAACTCAAACCACTTCAAAATAGTGGATGTATCACTAAATAAAGTCATGACCTCTCCAAATCCACTTTCATCAATATTATAATAAGATTCAACAACCTCCAAAATAGTGGGATCACTACTACCTAAAGTTGACACTCCTCCAAACCCACTTTCATCAATGGAATCATCATAAATAGGAGGCATGCTATCATCATATTAAATTTTCTTATCGAAAGTAGAAGGAATTAAATGATCATATATTCATTAAGCAAAGCATCCCCAAGCTTAGGACAAGCATTATTTCCAGCAAATAAATCTTCAAACATATCGTACTCATCAAACATAGCATCCCCAAGCTTGTGGTTTTGCATATCATCACAATCATTCTTATCAATAGCATGAATGGCACCAATAGTATAGCAAACATTATTATCATATTCTTCCAAGAAAGTGCTAAAAAGATTTTCAAAATCATAAGGGGTATCGTTATCTTCCCAATCATAATCATTACAAAAAGTAGTAGGTATCACAAAATCATACTCCATATCATCATCCTCCATCAACATATTTGATTCACTTTCATGAGGCACAATGGTGATAGGAGCAACATTATTTGGGAGAGATACCTTTTTACATGTATTCATTCTTCTTTTCTTCTTCTTCTTCACCACACCATGTGTGGGTTTAATTAATTTTTTCAAGCTTCTTGTTGAAGAGATTGATTGGATAGGAAGCTCCTCCTCGTTACCTGATTCATCATAATAAACACTAGGAGGGTATTTGGAAATATTCTCCCTTTCATTAGTACTCTCTTCATTTCTATTTGTTTTCTTGTCTTTAGGTAGTTGGCAATATAAGGATTCTCAATGCAATTTACCGCACAAAACATATAAATTTCTTCTAGATCAAAACAAGAAATCTCTCGGGATTTGGAAAACCCATAGTTATACGTTTCATTTCTTCATACCCCAAAAGAAGGCTAAGCTATTTATGATGCTCAAGGGTAATCAAGTTATCACAATTTTTGGACATGATTTGATCATGAAATAAATTGCATTGGAGATTTAAATGACCGCGTTCATTGCAAAGTTCACAAGGATGGCAAAAAAACCATCTTTCAGCACAATCAACTAGCCTCTCTTGCAACTTTTTCGTTTCTAAATATTTATGCTTCTTACAAAATCTGTCTTCCCTTTTTGGTGTGCAAAGGCACTCCCAATTCACTCCGCAAAAAGTGACATGCTTATAAGAAACATTTTTGTCATGACTTGTGCAATCATCATTAGCATTTTGGATATTCAAAGAATTCACACTAACAACATTGAAATCATGCTCATCATTCAAATATTTTGTGCCAAGCATTTTATTGACTTCTTCTTCTAACAATTGAGCACAATTTTCCGAACCATCATTTTCAAGAAAGATATTATAAAGATAATCAATAATAGGATGCAACCTAAATTCCATTTTTTGTAGTTTCCTTTTCTTATAAACCAAACTAGTGATAAAACAAGAAATTAAAAGATTCAATTACAAGATCTAAAGATATACCTTCAAGCACTCACCTCCCCGGCAACGGCGCCAGGAAAGAGCTTGATGTCTACTACGCAACTTTATTCTTGTAGACACGTGTTGGGCCTCCAAGCGCAGAGTTTTGTAGGACAGTAGCAATTTTCCCTCAAGTGAATGACCTAAGGTTTATCAATCCGTGAGAGGTGTAGGATGAAGATGGTCTCTCTCAAACGACCTGCAACCAAATACAAGAAATCTCTTGTGTCCCCAACACACCCAATACAATGGCAAATTGTATAGGTGCACTAGTTCGGCGAAGAGATGGTGATAAAAGTGTAATATGGATGGTAGAAATATATTTTTATAATCTGAATAAATAAAAACAGAAAGGTAGCAAATAGTAAACAGGCACAAAAACAGTGTTGCAATGCTTGAAAATGAGGCCTAGGGTCCATACTTTCACTAGTGCAACCTCTCAACAGTGCTAACATAGTTGGATCATATGATTATCCCTCAAAGTGCAATAAAGAATCACTCCCGAGTTCCTATTAGAGGAGAACAAAATATAGAAATTGTTTGTAGGGTACGAAACCACCTCAAAGCTATTCTTTCCATTCGATCTATTCAAGAGTTCGTACTAAAATAACACAAAGCTATTCTTTCCGTTTGATCTATCCTAGAGTTCGTACTAAAATAACACCAAAGCAAATTCATATTCATAATACTCAATCCAACACAAAGAACTACAAGGAGACCCCAAAGTTTCTATCAGAGAAAAGATAATAAAAACGTGCATCAACCCCTATGCATAGATTACCCCAATGTCACCGCGGGAATCCGCAAGTTGAGTGCCATAACGTATATCAAGTAAATCAATATGATATCCCATTGTCACCTCAAGTATTCATACTGCAATACATACATCACGTGCTCTGAAATCTGAACATTCAATCCGACATGACAAAACTTCAAAGGGTAAAGATTCAATTCATCACAACAAGAGTATAAAGGGGAGAAAGATCATATGATCCATCTATGTTAACAAAGCCCATGATATCGATCACGAGAGAGAGAGAGAGAGAGAGATTAAACACATAGCTACTGGTACAAACCCTCATCCCCGAGGGTGGACTACTCCCTCCTCACCGTGGTGGCCGCGGGGATGATCAAGATGGCCACCGGCGATGATTCCGCCTCCGGCAGGGTGCCGGAACGGGCTCCCGATTGGTTTTCGGTGGCTACAGAGCCTTGAGGCGGTGGAACTTCTGATCTAGGTTAACCCTGAAGGGTTTTGGAATATTTGGGAATTTATAGTGCAAAGAGGGGGTGCGGGAGGCCACTGAGGTGGGCACAACCCGCCTGTTGGAAATATGCCCTAGAGGCAATAATAAATGGTTATTATTATATTTCTTTGTTCATGATAATCGTCTATTGTTCATGCTATAATTGTATTGTCCGGGAATCGTAATACATGTGTGAATGCATAGACCACAACATGTCCCTAGTAAGCCTCTAGTTGACTAGCTCATTGATCAACAGATAGTCATGGTTTCCTGACTATGGACATTAGATGTCATTGATAACGGGATCACATCATTAGGAGAATGATGTGATGGACAAGACCCAATCCTAAGCATAGCATAAAAGATCGTGTAGTTTCGTTTGCTAGAGCTTTTCCAATGTCAAGTATCTTTTCCTTAGACCATGAGATCGTGCAACTCCCGGATACCGTAGGAGTGCTTTGGGTGTGCCAAACGTCACAACGTAACTGGGTGTCTATAAAGGTGCACTACGAGTATCTCCGAAAGTGTCTGTTGGGTTGGCACGGATCGAGACTGGGATTTGTCACTCCGTGTGACGGAGAGGTATCTCTGGGCCCACTCGGTAATGCATCATCATAATGAGCTCAATGTGACTAAGACGTTAGTCACGGGATCATGCATTGCGGTACGAGTAAAGAGACTTGCCGGTAACGAGATTGAACAAGGTATTGGGATACCGACAATCGAATCTCGGGCAAGTAACATACCTATTAACAAAGGGAATTGCATACGGGATTGATTGAATCCTCGACATCGTGGTTCATCCGATGAGATCATCGTGGAACATGTGGGAGCCAACATGGGTATCCAGATCCCGCTGTTGGTTATTGACCGGAGAGGCGTCTCGGTCATGTCTACATGTCTCCCGAACCCGCAGGGTCTACACACTTAAGGTTCGGTGACGCTAGGGTTGTAGAGATATGTGTATGCGGAAACCCGAAAGTTGTTCGGAGTTCCGGATGAGATCCCGGACGTCACGAGGAGTTCCGGAATGGTCCGGAGGTAAAGAATTATATATAGGAAGTCAAGTTTCGGCCACCGGGAAAGTTTCGGGGGTTACCGGTATTGTACCGGGACCACCGGAAGGGTCCCGGGGGTCCACCGGGTGGGGCCACCTATCCCGGAGGGCCCCGGGAGCTGAAGTGGGAAGGGAACCAGCCCCTAGTGGGCTGGGCGCCCCCCATGGGCCTCCCCCCATGCGCCTAGGGTTGGAAACCCTAGGGTGGGGGGGGGGCTTCCCACTTGCCTTGGGGGGCAAGGCACCCCCTTGGCCGCCGCCCCCACCCTAGATGGGGTTTGGCCGGCGCCCCCCCCCCCCTCCCAGGGGGCCTATATAAAGGGGGGGAGGGAGGGCAGTAACATTACAGCCTTGGGCGCCTCCCTCCTCCCCTGCTACACCCCTCTCTCTCGTAGAAGCTCGGCGAAGCCCTGCCGGCATCCCGCTGCATCCACCACCACGCCGTCGTGCTGCTGGATCTCCATCAACCTCTCCTTCCCCCTTGCTGGATCAAGAAGGAGGAGACATCGCTGCACCGTACGTGTGTTGAACGCGGAGGTGCCGTCCGTTCGGCACTAGGTATCGGTGATTTGGATCACGGCGAGTACGACTCCGTCATCCACGTTCATTGGAACACTTCCGCTCGCGATCTACAAGGGTATGTAGATGCACTCCTTTCCCCTCGTTGCTAGTATACTCCATAGATGCATCTTGGTGAGCGTAGGAATATTTTAAAATTATGCTACGATTCCCAACAGTGGCATCATGAGCCAGGCCTATGCGTAGTTACTATGCACGAGTAGAATACAAAGCAGTTGTGGGCGTTGATGTTGCAAATTCTTCTTGCCGCTACTAGTCGTATCTTGTTTCGGCTGTATTGTAGGATGAAGCGGCCCGGACCGACCTTACACGTACGCTTACGTGAGACAGGTTCCACCGACTGACATGCACTAGTTGCATAAGGTGGCTAGCGGGTGTCTGTCTCTCCTACTTTAGTCGGAACGGATTCGATGAAAAGGGTCCTTACGAAGGGTAAATAGAAATTGGCAAATCACGTTGTGGTCATACGTAGGTAAGAAACGTTCTTGCTAGAAACCTACAAACCACGTAAAAACTTGCAACAACAATTAGAGGACGTCTAACTTGTTTTTGCAGCATGTGTTATGTGATGTGATATGGCCAGAAGATGTGATGAATGATATATGTGATGTATGAGATTGATCATATTCTTGTAATAGGAATCACGACTTGCATGTCGATGAGTATGACAACCGGCAGGAGCCATAGGAGTTGTCTTTATTATTTTGCATGACCTGCGTGTCATTGAATAATGCCATGTAAATTACTTTACTTTGTTGCTAAACGCATTAGCCATAGAAGTAGAAGTAATCGTTGGCGTGACGACTTGATGAAGACACAATGATGGAGATCATGATGATGGAGATCATGGTGTCATGCCGGTGACGAAGATGATCATGGTGCCCCGAAGATGGAGATCAAAGGAGCATAATGATATTGGCCATATCATGTCACTATTTGATTACATGTGATGTTTATCATGTTTTTGCATCTTATTTTCTTAGAACGACGGTAGTAAGTAAGATGGTCCCTTATGATAATTTCAAGAAAAGTGTTCCCCCTAACTATGCACCGTTGCAAAGGTTCGTTGTTTCGAAGCACCACGTGATGATCGGGTGTGATAGATTCTAACGTTCGAATACAACGGGTGTTGACGAGCCTAGCATGTACAAACATGGCCTCGGAACACACGCAATACACTTAGGTTGACTTGACGAGCCTAGCATGTACAGACATGGCCTCGGAACACGGAGGACCGAAAGGTCGAGCATGAGTCGTATAGAAGATACGATCAACATGGAGATGTTCACCGATCTTGACTAGTCCGTCTCACGTGATGATCGGACACGGCCTAGTTAACTCGGATCATGTTTCACTTAGATGACTAGAGGGATGTCTATCTGAGTGGGAGTTCATTAAATAATTTGATTAGATGAACTTAATTATCATGAACTTAGTCTAAAAATCCTTACACTATGTCTTGTAGATCAAATGGCCAACGTTGTCCTCAATTTCAACGCGTTCCTAGAGAAAACCAAGCTGAAAGATGATGGCAGCAACTATACGGACTAGGTCCGGAACCTGAGGATCATCCTCATAGTAGCCAAGAAAGATTATGTCTTCGAAGCACCGCTAGGTGAAGCACCAATCCCACAAAACCAAGACGTTATGAACGCTTGGCAGCAGCGTGCTGATGATTACTCCCTCGTTCAGTGCGGCATGCTTTACAGCTTAGAACCGAGTCTCCAAAAGCGTTTTGAGAAACATGGAGCATATGAGATGTTCGAGGAGCTGAAATTGGTTTTCGAAGCTCATGCCCGGGTAGAGAGATATGAAGTCTCCGACAAGTTCTTCAGCTGTAAAATGGAGGAAAATAGTTCTGTAAGTGAGCACATACTCAGAATGTCTGGGTTGCACAACCGCTTGACTCAGCTGGGAGTTAATCTCCTGGATGACGCGGTCATTGACAGAATCCTTCAGTCGCTTCCACCAATCTTCAAGAGCTTTGTGATGAACTACAATATGCAGGGGATGGAAAAGACCATTCCTGAGGTATATTCGATGCTGAAATCAGCGGAGGTGGAAATCAGAAAAGAACATCAAGTGTTGATGGTGAATAAAACCACTAAGTTCAAGAAGGGCAAGGGTAAGAAGAACTTCAAGAAGGACGGCAAGGGAGTTGCCGCGCCCGGTAAACCAGTTACCGGGAAGAAGCCAAGGAATGGACCCAAGCCCGAGACTGAGTGCTTTTATTGCAAGGGAAGTGGTCACTGGAAGCGGAACTGCCCCAAATACTTAGCGGACAAGAAGGCCGACAACACCAAAGGTATATGTGATATACATGCAATTGATGTGTACCTTACCAGTACTCGTAGTAGCTCCTGGGTATTTGATACCGGTGCGGTTGCTCATATTTGTAACTCAAAACAGGAACTACAGAATAAACGGAGACTGGCGAAGGACGAGGTGACGATGCGCGTCGGGAATGGTTCCAAGGTCGATGTGATCGCCGTCGGCACGCTACCTCTGCATCTACCTACGGGATTAGTTTTAAACCTCAATAATTGTTATTTAGTGCCAGCTTTGAGCATGAACATTGTATCTGGATCTCGTTTAATTCGAGATGGCTACTCATTTAAATCCGAGAATAATGGTTGTTCTATTTATTTGAGAGATATGTTTTATGGTCATGCCCCGCTGGTCAATGGTTTATTCTTGATGAATCTCGAACGTGATGCTACACATATTCATAGTGTGAATACCAAAAGATTTAAAGTTGATAACGATAGTCCCACATACTTGTGGCACTGCCGCCTTGGTCACATTGGTGTCAAGCGCATGAAGAAGCTCCATGCAGATGGACTTTTGGAGTCTCTTGATTACGAATCATTTGACACGTGCGAACCATGCCTCATGGGTAAGATGACCAAGACTCCGTTCTGCGGAACAATGGAGCAAGCAACCAACTTATTGGAAATCATACATACCGATGTATGCGGTCCAATGAGTGTTGAGGCTCGCGGAGGATATCGTTATGTTCTCACTCTCACTGATGATTTAAGTAGATATGGGTATGTCTACCTAATGAAACACAAGTCTGAAACCTTTGAAAAGTTCAAGGAATTTCAGAGTGAGGTTGAGAATCAACGTGACAGAAAAATAAAGTTCTTACGATCAGATCATGGAGGAGAATATTTGAGTCACGAATTTGGTGCACACTTAAGGAAATGTGGAATCGTTTCACAACTCACGCCGCTTGGAACACCTCAGCGAAATGGTGTGTCCGAACGTTGTAATCGCACTCTATTAGATATGGTGTGATCTATGATGTCTCTTACCGATTTACCACTCTCATTTTGGGGCTATGCTTTAGAGACTGCCACATTCACTTTAAATAGGGCTCCGTCGAAATCCGTTGAGACGACACCGTATGAATTATGGTTTGGGAAGAAACCTAAGCTGTCATTTCTAAAAGTTTGGGGATGCGATGCTTATGTCAAGAAACTTCAACCTGAAAAGCTCGAACCCAAGTCGGAGAAATGCGTCTTCATAGGATACCCTAAGGCAACTATCCGAAGGCAAGATCTTCGTTGCCAAGAACGGGTCCTTTCTGGAGAAGGAGTTTCTCTCGAAAGAATTGAGTGGGAGGAAAGTGGAACTTGATGAGGTGATAGTCACCCCTTCCGAACCGGAAAGTAGCGCAGCGGGAAGATGTTCCCGTGGTGCCTACACCGACTGGGGAGGAAGTTAATGATGATGATCATGAAGCTTCGGATCAAGTTACTACTGAACCTCGTAGGTCCACAAGGACACGTTCCGCACCAGAGTGGTACGGCAACCCTGTCCTGGAAATCATGTTGTTAGACAATGGTGAACCTTCGAACTATGAAGAAGCGATGGCGGTCCCGGATGCCGACAAATGGCTAGAAGCCATGAAATCCGAGATAGGATCCATGTATGAAAACAAAGTATGGACTTTGACTGACTTGCCCGATGATCGGCGAGCCATAGAAAACAAGTGGATCTTTAAGAAGAAGACAGACGCGGATGGTAATGTGACCATCTATAAGGCTCGACTTGTCGCTAAGGGTTATCGACAAGTTCAAGGGGTTGACTACGATGAGACTTTCTCACCCGTAGCGAAGCTGAAGTCAGTCCGAATCATGTTAGCAATTGCCGCATACTATGATTATGAGATATGGCAGATGGACATCAAAACGGCATTCCTTAACGGCTTCCTTAAGGAAGAGTTGTATATGATGCAGCCGGAAGGTTTTGTCGATCCTAAGAATGCTAACAAAGTATGCAAGCTCCAGCGCTCAATCTATGGGCTGGAGCAAGCATCTCGGAGTTGGAACATTCGCTTTGATGAGATGATCAAAGCGTTTGGGTTTACACAGACTTATGGAGGAGCCTGTGTTTACAAGAAAGTGAGTGGGAGCTCTGTAGCATTTCTCATATTATATGTGGATGACATATTATTGATGGGAAATGATATAGAATTCTTGGAAAGTATAAAGGCCTGTTTGAATAAGTGTTTTTCAATGAAGGACCTTGGAGAAGCTGCTTATATATTAGGCATCAAGATCTATATAGCTAGATCAAGACGCCTCATTGGTCTTTCACAAAGTACATACCTTGACAAGATATTGAAGAAGTTCAATATGGATCAGTCCAAGAAGGGGTTCTTGCCTGTATTGCAAGGTGTGCAATTGAGCACGGCTCAATGCCCGACCACGGCAGAAGATAGAGAAAAGATGAGTGTCATCCCCTATGCCTCGGCCATAGGGTCTATTATGTATGCCATGCTGTGTACCAGACCTGATGTAAACCTTGCCGTAAGTTTGGTAGGAAGGTACCAAAGTAATCCCGGCATGGAACACTGGATAGCAGTCAAGAATATCCTAAAGTACCTGAAAAGGACTAACGATATGTTTCTCGTTTATGGAGGTGACGAAGAGCTCGTCGTAAAGGGTTACGTCGACGCTAGCTTCGACACAGATCTGGATGACTCGAAGTCACAAACCGGATACGTGTATATTTTGAATGGAGGAGCAGTAAGCTGGTGCAGTTGCAAGCAAAGCATCGTGGCGGGATCTACATGTGAAGCGGAGTACATGGCAGCCTCGGAGGCAGCACAGGAAGCAGTCTGGATGAAGGAGTTCATTCCCGACCTAGGGGTGATTCCCAATGCGTCGGGCCCGATGACTCTCTTCTGTGACAACACTGGAGCTATTGCCCTTGTGAAGGAGCCCAGGTTTCACAGGAAGACCAGGCATATCAAGCGTCGCTTCAACTCCATTCGTGAAAGTGTTCAAAATGGAGACATAGATATTTGTAAAGTACATACGGACCTGAATGTAACAGATCTGTTGACTAAACCTCTCCCTAGAGCAAAACATGATCAACACCAGGACGCAATGGGTGTTCGATTCATCACAATGTAACTAGATTATTGACTCTAGTGCAAGTGGGAGACTGTTGGAAATATGCCCTAGAGGCAATAATAAATGGTTATTATTATATTTCTTTGTTCATGATAATCGTCTATTGTTCATGCTATAATTGTATTGTCCGGAAATCGTAATACATGTGTGAATGCATAGACCACAACGTGTCCCTAGTAAGCCTCTAGTTTACTAGCTCGTTGATCAACAGATAGTCATGGTTTCCTGACTATGGACATTGGATGTCATTGATAACGGGATCACATCATTAGGAGAATGATGTGATGGACAAGACCCAATCCTAAGCATAGCATAAAAGATCGTGTAGTTTCGTTTGCTAGAGCTTTTCCAATGTCAAGTATCTTTTCCTTAGACCATGAGATCGTGCAACTCCCGGATACTGTAGGAGTGCTTTGGGTGTGCCAAACGTCACAACGTAACTGGGTGACTATAAAGGTGCACTACGGGTATCTCCGAAAGTGTCTGTTGGGTTGGCACGGATCGAGACTGGGATTTGTCACTCCGTGTGACGGAGAGGTATCTCTGGGCCCACTCGGTAATGCATCATCATAATGAGCTCAATGTGACTAAGGCGTTAGTCACGGGATCATGCATTGCGGTACGAGTAAAGAGACTTGCCGGTAACGAGATTGAACAAGGTATTGGGATACCGACGATCGAATCTCGGGCAAGTAACATACCGATTAACAAAGGGAATTGCATACGGGATTGATTGAATCCTCGACATCGTGGTTCATCCGATGAGATCATCGTGGAACATGTGGGAGCCAACATGGGTATCCAGATCCCGCTGTTGGTTATTGACCGGAGAGGCGTCTCGGTCATGTCTACATGTCTCCCGAACCTGTAGGGTCTACACACTTAAGGTTCGGTGACGCTAGGGTTGTAGAGATATGTGTATGCGGAAACCCAAAAGTTGTTCGGAGTCCCAGATGAGATCCCGGATGTCACGAGGAGTTCCGGAATGGTCCGGAGGTAAAGAATTATATATAGGAAGTCAAGTTTCGGCCACCGGGAAAGTTTCGGGGGTTACCGGTATTGTACCGGGACCACCGGAAGGGTCCCGGGGGTCCATCGGGTGGGGCCACCTAGCCTGGAGGGCCCCGTGGGCTGAAGTGGGAAGGGAACCAGCCCCTAGTGGGCTGGGCGCCCCCCCATGGGCCTCCCCCCATGCGCCTAGGGTTGGAAACCCTAGGGTGGGGGGGCTTCCCACTTGCCTTGGGGGGCAAGGCACCCCCTTGGCCGCCGCCCCCCACCCTAGATGGGGTTTGGCCGGCGCCCCCCTCCTAGGGGGCCTATATAAAGGGGGGGAGGGAGGGCAGTAACATTACAGCCTTGGGCGCCTCCCTCCTCCCCTGCTACACCCCTCTCTCTCGTAGAAGCTCGGCGAAGCCCTGCCGGCATCCCGCTACATCCACCACCACGCCGTCGTGCTGCTGGATCTCCATCAACCTCTCTTTCCCCCTTGCTGGATCAAGAAGGAGGAGACGTCGCTGCACCGTACGTGTGTTGAACGCGGAGGTGCCGTCCGTTCGGCACTCGGTCATCGGTGATTTGGATCACGGCGAGTACGGCTCCGTCATCCACGTTCATTGGAACGCTTCCGCTCGCGATCTACAAGGGTATGTAGATGCACTCCTTTCCCCTCGTTGCTAGTATACTCCATAGATGCATCTTGGTGAGCGTAGGAAAATTTTAAAATTATGCTACGATTCCCAACACCGCCTGGGTGCGCCAAGGGGCCCTGGTGTGGCCTAGTGGGTTGTGCCCCCCATGGGGCACCCCCCAGGTGCAGCTCTGGTCCATTGGGTTCCTTCTGGTCCAAAAAAAAATCTCCAAAAGGTTTCGTGGTGTTTGGACTCCGTTTGATATTGATTTTCTGCGATGTAAAAAACAAGCAAAAAACAGCAACTGGCACTGGGCACTGGGTCAATAGGTTAGTCCCAAAAAATGATATAAAGTTGCTATAAAATGATTGTAAAACAGCCAAGAATGATAAAATAACAGCGTGAATACTTCATAAATTATAGATACGTTGGAGACGTATCAGAAAGCTTTGGCGACAAGGGCTTTAGAGGCGGCATGCTGGCCCATTCGCCGTGATGGATATCTCTCGGGATTGCTATGCCCTTCTTCGGCTCCACGTAGCGCTGGAAGACACCAGTGACACTGCGCCTGCCAAGCTCTCTGTTGACTATTGTGTAAGCTGCCGCCCGGCGTTGCACCTGCCGAGCCAAGATCTCGTCGGCTGGTAGCTCTCGGCTCACCAAAATGTTGAGGATGGGCTGCAACCAAGATGGTGCTTCTACCACTGTCATGACAGCAACCGGTACCAGGGCGGTTAGGTTGGGAGGCGGCGGGTAGGAGCCGGCCGCTGCTTGCTGCATCGTTGAATTCCCTAGGCCGACTGCTGCAGTCCCCGGGCCGGGTTCTGAAGTCCCCGGCCGGGTTCGAGTGGTGCAGCCCCCGGGCCGCTTGCCAGTCGGCACGAACATGGACTCTGATTCCGGTGAAGGATTGATAGACGGCTTGCGCATGCACTCGAGGGAGACGCCGACTGGTATGGCCTGCCGGGTGGAGCCGATCCGGGCCAAGGCGTCGGCTTGCTCGTTGTCGGCCCGTGGCATATGGAGGAACTCGCACCCGTCGAAGTGCCCACTGATCTGCTGAACGAGGAAGCGGTAGCTTGCCATTTTGCGTCCTTGGCGTCCCAGTCGCCAGACGACTGCTGGACCACCAAGTCCGAGTTATCGTAGCACAGAATCCGGCGGATGCCGATCTCCTTGGCTAGCCGGAGCCCGTGGACGAGTGCCTCATACTCGGCCACGTTGTTGGAGGCAGAGAAGTGGACCTGTAGCACGTACTTGAGCTTGTCTCCTTTGGGAGAGGTGAGGACGATGCCGGCTCCCAAGCCGGTGCTCATCTTCGAGCCATCAAAGTGCATCCGCCAATGGGTAGAATCCAGCGCTGGCGGCAGGTACTGGGTCTTGGCCAAGTCGACTAGGAAGTCGGCCAGCGTTTGGGACTTGATGGCGGTGCGGGGCTGGTAGAGGATGGTGTGTGGAGCCAGCTCAATGGCCCACTTTGCCACCCGACCTGATGCATCTCTGTTGCCTATGATCTCGGCGAGGGGGGCGGTGCAGACGACCGTGATGGTGTGCTCCTGGAAGTACTGCTTGAGCTTCTTGGCAGCAAAGTACACGCCGTAGCACATCTTCTGGTAGTAGGGGTAGTTCTGCTTGGAGGCAGACAACACCTCATTCAGGTAGTAGACCGGCCTCTGGACCGGCTGGGCTTTGCCGTCTTCTGGGCGATCGACCATGATCACGGTGCTGACCACCCGGTTGGTAGCGGCGATGTAGAGGAACATGGGCTCTTTAGCAGATGGAGCTGCGAGGACAAGCGGCGTGGACAGCATCTGCTTGAGCTGGAGGAAGGCCTCGTCCGCCTGGTCGGTCCACTTGAAGCTTGTGGTCTTCTTCATCAGCTGGTACAAGGGGAGGGCCTTCTCGCCCAACCGACTGATGAACCGGCTGAGAGATGCTAAGCACCCGGTGAACTTCTGGATGTCCCGCAGCCGGGTCGGCCTCTGCATCTGCTCGATGGCCTTGACCTTCACGGGGTTGCACTTGATCCCACGCTCAGAAACAAGGAAACGAAGGAGCTGGTCGGCTGGTACTCCGAAGACACATTTCTCCGAGTTGAGCTTGATCTGAAAGCGGTGCAGGTTGTCGAAGGTCTCCTTGAGATCCTCCAAAAGGGTGCCGTGCTTCTCCGTCTTCACCACAATGTCGTCCACATAGACATGGGCATTTCTGCCGAGTTGCTTGAGGAGGCACTTCTGCATGCAACGCTGACAGGTGGCGCCAGCATTCCTCAAGCCGAACGTCATGGTCAGGTAGTAGAAGGCTTCGAATGGTGTGATGAAGGCGGTCTTCAGCTGATCGGCTAGGTCTAGCTTGATGTGGTGGTAGCCGGAGTAGGCGTCCAAGAAGGACAGTAGCTCGCAGCCAGCCGTGGAGTCGATCACCTGATCTATCCGGGGCAAGGCAAAAGGGTCCTTGGGGCAGGCTTTGTTGAGGCTAGTGTAGTCGATACACATGCGCCACTTGTTGTTCTTCTTCAAAACGAGGAATGGGTTGGCAAGCCAGTCCGGGTAGAACACTTCCATGATGAAGCCGGCTGCCAGAAGCCGGGTGATCTCTTCACCAACGATCCTTCTCTTCTCTTCTGATAGGCAGCGGAGGGGTTGCTTGACCGGTTTTGCATCCGATCTCACATGTAGCTTGTGCTCTGCGAAATCCGTCGAAACACCCAACATGTCTTTGGGGGACCATGTGAAGATGTCCCGATTCTCATGGAGGAAGTCGACGAGCTCGCTTTCCTATTTGCTGTCGAGGTGGCCCCACGACAGCAAATCTCTCCGGGTGCGCCGGGTCTAAGGTGATCTTCTTGGTTTCCTTGGCTGGCTGGAAGGAGCCCTAGCCTCCGCATCCTTGGGGTCGGATGGTATGACCGTGTCGGTGGAAACAACACCTATGGGATCACTGGGATCCCTTCTACGGTTGGCGGGCGCGGGGTTGTGCAGAGAGCAGGTCCAGAAGCCAGCACAAGGATCGTTTACCCAGGTTCGGGCCGCGCGGATGCGTAAAACCCTAGTCCTGCTTTGGTGTATGTATTTGAGTGTTCTTGAGTTCTTGAACTAGCTACGGTGTGTCCCTAGTCCAAAAGATCCGAATCCTTCTCCTGGTTGCCTCGGGCCTCCTTTTATAGACAAAAGGGGTTGCCACAGTGGCACACAGGAGGTGGAAAGGTGTACAGTGGATGAGTCTATCCTTTGGCACCGCCGGACAAACGCATTTAATGCGCTGCCGACATGCCCCTCTTGCTTCATCGGGGACGACAAGGAAGCTCGTCCCAGCTGTCGCCGCCTCGCCTGGCTGCGACGCGCGTCCGAGCTGACGAGGCGTTGTAGCACCATGTTGGCTAGCTGCTGGGCTGGCGCGGTGGTGGAGTCTTCACGAAGATCTGCATGCCACCACGCAGGTGCTAGCCGAGTCGGCGTAGAGGCCGCACGCTGCCATGCAGTTGCCTGCCTAGCTGGTTGAGCTAGTCGCTGCATGGGAGCGGCGGTGTAGTCTTGGCAGACATGGGCCTGGCCGCGGCCCCGTAAGTGTCCTCGGCAAGGGTCTTGCCGCGGCAAGGGTCTTGTCGGGGGTCTCGTGGATCTCCTTGGCAAGGATCTCGCCGAGGGTCGTCGTCTTCTGGTCCTCATCTGATCTTGTGTGTTTATGGTCTTGACGAAGATCTGCATGCCACCACAGTGGCGCCTCCCGAGCCTTGGTTCCAATGTGATTGGTTTGTTGTGTTGGAACCCGCGGGCTCAAGGGTGGCTTGCTCTGCTGGCGTCGGGCAAGTTGCACCAGCAAGGCTCTAACCGGGGCTACGGAGGCTGCCCCGGCAAGGGTCTTGCCGAGGGGGTCCACCTCGCCCTCTTGCTCTTTCCGTCTCTTGGTCTTGGCGTTGCTTTGGTTGCACTACAAAAAAATACACTTCCGTGATGATACGTGTTTGTCACAGTAGGTCGCGTTTTCTGTCATGCATGTACATCCATGACAAATTTATGATAGAATCAAGATAGTCATACCTGTGCTGTCGTAGAAGTGTTCCATGACATTGCTAAAATTATCATCACGGAAGTGTCCACTTCCATGACGATAAATCGCGCGTCACAGAAGTGCTTTCGTCAAGGGTGACCGACACGTGGCATCCACCGTAACGGAACGCCGTTAAGCTATCGGGTCGGGTTTTGGATCCGATAACCCGTTAACAGCCCCGACCAATGGGGATTTTCCACGTGTAAAATCATCATTGGCTGGAGGAAACACGTGTCGGCTCATCGTTGGGACAGATGTCATCCACTCATTGGACGGAAGGCGCCTATGATACGTCGACACATGGCACGGCCCAACAGAGGCCCATTCCTGTGAAAAGGCCGGCCCGTTTGACTTGGTCAAAAGGTGGCGGGCCGGCCCATGGAAAGCCTGTTAACGGCCTGTTCGCATATAGCCCATTTACAGCCCGCTAACCCAAGGCCCGTTACGCCCTATCCGAATTAGGCCCAGTAGCGTCATTTGGGCCATCCAATATGATTCCAGCCCGTTTTCACTTCTGGCCCATGTATGGCCCATGACGTCTTTCGGCCCATATGAGGCCCTATGTAACTCTTGGCCTATTAACGGCCCGTGGTGAAACTGGCCCGTAATGAATAGTGTATCACTTTACACCCATTAACGGCCCGTGGTGAAACTGGCCCGTAATGAACAGTGTATCACTTTATACCCATTAACGGCCCGTGGTGAAACTAGCCCGTAATGAACAGTGTATCACTTTATACCCATTAACGACCCGTTATTCCGTTGGGCCGTTTCCAGCCCATGTTATCTTTCGGCCTTCTCAGAGCCCATTTATTCTTGGGCTCATTTCCAGCATTCGGTTACTTACGGCCCGTTACTGTCATTTTCTGCTTGTGGGCCAAATTCAGCCCGTGGTTACAGTCAGCCCGTTTGTGGTCCGTTAATACGTTGGGCTGTTTTCATAGCATCATCAAATACGGCCTATTAACGATGGCCCGTTATGGTCGGCCCATGAATGGACGATCGATCATACGGTCCGTATAAGGCCCATTAATGATACGGCCCGTAGAAGCCCCATTGTTTCTACGGCCCGTAGAAGGCCCATTGTTTCTACGGCCCGTAGAAGGCCTACTGTTTCTATGGCCCGTAGAAGGCCCATTGTTTATACGGCCCGTAGGAGGTCCAGTGTCACTACAGTAAATATTAGCCCATGGTTATTGTGGCCTAGTTTTAAAAAATAGGTTATTGCAGCCACTAGCAAACCGCGGAAAAAGAACAACACTAACTACAAGCAAACAAATAAACAAGACAACAAGGAAATAAATAAGCAAGCAACTTATGCTAGGCTATCATGGCTATTACACATATTACATCCACTGGGCATCAAAGTTCGCCACCAATGCAAATATAGGGAACAAAGCAGTATATAAACACCGCAGCAAAACAAGTCCAGAACTGAAACCACTTCACAAGAGTTCAAGAAACAATATCCTGGGTACCCATAATGCTGGCAAGATGCTTAGCAAGCTTATTAACTTTCTCTTGTTTGGCGCTTAAATCCTCCAGCGCTTCCTGTTGCACAAGAAAGTACGCATCTGAATTCTGCAGGGACTTCCTCAGTCCTTCGGCTTCTTGCCGCAGCACAGCTGACTGATGCCTTTCAGCTTGTAGCTGAGACTGAAGAAGCCGAAGTGATTCAGGCAGCGAGTTCGAAGAGCTTGTGCCAGCGGTACTGGCCAGTAACTCGAACACTACATCAACGCAGGACTGTGGGGTTTTCTCACTGTCTACAAGATCATTTTTATCACCTTTCTTGGAGACCAACACGGTTGTCTCACTATCTTGAACCTTATCTGCATTACTTTCTCTACCATTGCATAGTGGGGTGCACTTCTCCAATATTATGTTTTCATACTACAAGAGAAACAAGCAGACACATCACAGGTTTAGCTTGTAGTATACGAAACTCATTTTGGTAAACCGGTTCAGTAGTAAGGTGGACATGATAACAGCATGAAACAAACATATATCTATGTACTATGGTCACTGTATTGTCCATATCATTCTAGTTTATGTTCCCTAATCAAGATAGAGACACAGTTCAACTCATATATTTTTAAGACACAACAGCATAGACAGAATATAAGTGTGATAAACTACACAGCATTGGCAGCACTTGTAATGTGCATCACATGAGAACATAACTGTGTATACAACTTAAACTGAAATCAACATAGAGCAAGAAGTTAGAACAACAATCCAGTTAAAGAAATAGGTTTAAAACATACCTGTTGCGCCATTGGAGTTTCAATTGGATCCTTCAAATTCGAAAGTAGTTGGTATGAGTAAATACAATGATGCAACAGCAAAGGAGTATGGACCATAGCTACGGAATCTGACCTGAGAACAGTTGCTCTTCTGCTTTAAACATGGAGTTTGGGTTAGCTGTGGTGGTCTTCGTGCTTTGGGCACTGCAGTAGCTTTACAAACTGCTCGTGTGGGGGTACTCTATGGTGGACATGGTGCTTTGTCAACTATAAGTGGGTTACTATCCGCTGGGGTTGCGGTTAGATGGGTTGTAGCTGGTTCCCTGCCCAACGGTGTACGTGTGCAATCTGGAAGAGTCTCGATTATGTGTGGTGGGGCTAGTTTGTGGGCCAGTACAACCATGGTTCTATCTGCATCGACGGGTAGCACTGTCTTTTGTGAAGAACGGGTTTTTGCTCCCTTAGATACTGCCATCACCCCCTCCAATTCAAATGGATGATAAACAAGAAAAGAAAAACGTACAGACATTGTATGATAGACAGATGTGGTAATTCACATATATGTTGTCTAACCAAACAGGACAGCATGACATAACTTCACATATATGATGCCTAACTAAACAGGATAGCATGACACAGTTTCAGATATATGATGGATAACTTAACAGGATATAATGGCATAATTCAACATATGATGAGTACCTAAACAGGATGACATGACAAAACTATATGATGTCTTTCTAAAATAGGCTGGGATGAAATAATTCACATACATGTTGTCTAAGTATACAGGATGGCATGATATAAATGACATAATTGATTCATATAATAAGCAACTGGCACTCGCATGTATGATCTCTAAACTAAGCAGATAGAATTCAATATTGTGCATATGATGTCTAAACTAAGCAATGCAAGACACCATATGCATCATATGAGAAATATAAACATTGCAACCTAGAGCATACACCTCAGGTGGGATATAGGACTGGTCATCTGTCTCTGAATCCTCCTCTGAGGAGCTCCCTGTAACCATCGAGATATATGCTTCAACAGGTACCATTGCCTGCTCTGAAGACCTTGTTTTCACTCCAGATTTTTCCATAACCGGCTCAAATGGCTGATACACATGAAGAGTAGTTCAATATACACAGATTGTCGACAAACGGAATACGTAATGAAAAAAAAGATGGCATGAGATAATTCACATATATGATGCCTGGCTCCATGGCGGTGCATAATTCACATATATGATAACTGGCTGAAAACATGGCATTGCATAATTCACATATCTGATATAGAAAGCAAACATGAGGCATTCACACAAAGCATGTCTAATCTAAGCAGATGGTATGGCAAAGCAAGACACCATATGCATGATATGAGCAATATAACCAAGCCAAGTTAGAGCATGCAACT
>NC_057799.1:114760797-114765054 GCF_018294505.1 Triticum aestivum
GAGGCATTCACACAAAGCATGTCTAATCTAAGCAGATGGCATGGCAATGCAAGACACCATATGCATGATATGAGCAATATAACCCAGCCAAGTTAGAGCATGCACCTCGGGGGGGAATACGACTGGTCATCTCTCTCTGAATCCTCCTCTGAGGAGCTATCTGTAACCAGCAAGAAATCTGCATCGACAGGTAGCACTGACTGCTCAGAAGACCTTGTTTTCACTCCAGATTTTCCCATGACCGACTCAAATGGCTGATGCACAGGAAGAGTAGATGAATGTATAAACATTGTTGACAAATGGAATACATTATGGAAAAAAATATGGCACAATACAATTCACATATACGATGACTAGCTAAACAGGATGGCATTGCATGATTCACGTATATGATGCCTGGCTAAAGAAGATGGCATTGCATAATTCCCATATACTCCCTCCATTCCTAAATATTTGTCTTTTTAGAGATTTCAAATGAACTACCACATACTGATGTATATAGACATATTTTAGAGTGTAGATTCACTCATTTTGTTCCGTATGTAGTCACTTGTTGAAATCTCTAAAAAGTCAAATATTTAGGAATGGTGGGAGTATGATATAGAAACCAAACAGGTGGCATTCACACAAAGCAAATCTAAACTAAGCTGATGACATATAAGATGTATAATGTAAGCAATGCAAGGCGCCATATGCATGATATGACCAACATCAGCATGCCAGGTTAGAGCAAACACCTCAGGTGGTAAATAGGCATGGTCGGCTCCTTCTGAATCTCCATCTGAACAGTTATGTTCCTCTGGAATACAATCTGGAAATGCAGGAGGGGGGGGGGCACTTCGCCCACCATGGAGCGGCGTCTGCATGACATTATATTCGCACGCAACGGTCTTCTCTTTTTCTCTACATGTTCAGTACGATTGTGTACAATATCTGACATGCATAATAAAAAAATAGTTAGATTTTGTAAGGCCTAAGGGGTGCATGCAAAAATCAAGACTGATGGTAGCAAACGAGTGGATGGATCCAAAACTAATGATAGCAGGTAGATTATAGCTTCAGTTTAAAAAGATAGAGAATGGATCATCTATTGTTTGTTGCCCACCCAACATGAACCACATAGAAGACCCCAGATGAACCAGATAGTAGACAGATACTATTCGTTGCTGGCTCGATATGAGACCCATGGGCAATTCAAAACTCAAGATTGAACGATAAAGTAGGAGGTAATAATAACCGATGTATAACGTAAGCAAACACGAAAGACTGCGACCTCTCTTCCGGAACTGTGTAGTCCTCAGGTTCATCTTCTCAGTCGATGATGGTAATGCAGTTGGCGTGGCTGCCAGCAACGGGGAAGATGATCTGAGGCAGCAAAAGGAAGTTTGCAGGGGGGATTTCTGCTGCAGTGAATGCTTCTGTCGATGGTGCACCTCAGGTGGGGTGGATGACGGCACGGCAGGAGCAGGACATAACACACAGAGTTTTCTTTGACGCCTATCTGAAAATGAAGTAAATCTGTAAGGGCTCCTTAGAATTGGAGGATTCTATAAATGCAGGGACAGGAAAAACACAGGAATAGGATAGGAATGCACGTGCAAAACAGAGCATTTGGAAACATAGGATTTCAGTCAACCTGGGTGTTTGGCTCACATGAATTGGAAGAACAGAGGAATGGAGAAACAAACTGATGCGACGAGTGTACAACCTCTTTGGCATAGCCTTGTGGACCTCAGCATCATTGGGTTGGACGTGGAGGATGGTGATGATGCTGGTGTGACTGTCGGAGGCGGGGAAGAAGATCCGAGGCCTCTGGAAACGGCGCCGAGGGTACTGCTCCGCCGTGATGGATGGTTCCGTCGTTGGAGCAGCTCCGCTAAGGTGTACGACGACGAGGCTGAAGCATGACAAGACAGACAACGTTAATATGAAGTGCGACCCTAATATCATCTGCAATAGATGATGTAAAATACATCACCAAAAAGTGCTAGATGTAAAACGCATCAGCCGCGCCACGGCCGCTCCAACAGATGCTGTAAGTACTGTTCACTCTGAACTTAACTGAGGAAAATGAACTTCACAGTCGAAACTGAATTTTACTGTCGAAACTGATTGAACTAGTATCAGAGCATTGCAATAGATGTTTAGGGCGTTCGAGCACTAGTAGCAGAGAAGCAGTGATCTAAATCAGCAGACGCTCGAGCAGGGAACGCACTAGCAGAGAGCAAGTCGTGCAGTAGCACCGCGAGCGAGTGCTAAAGCAGCAACTCCTGTAGCTGCCGGAGGTCGTGCAGCAGCAGCAGCGCAAGCGAGAGCAAGAGCAGAGCAGCAGCACGAACGAAAGCAGGAGCAGTGCAGCAGTGCGACCGACAGCAAGAACAGAGCCGCAACGCGAGCGAGAGCCGGAGCAGCTGCTGCTAGTGCTGTTGTGGAAGTCGCCCCCGAGGAAGCAACAACATGGGGGAGAGACACCGTGGATGATGTGGCCGGCGACGGCGCCGTCGATGGAGACACGCCATGTCTGCTCGGTATCGAGCACCGGCAGCCCCGTGGGATCGAATAAAAGATAAAATGCAGCGGTGAGTGCAGAACCTCCTTGGTGGCGCCGAGTTGGCCTCGGCTTCATCGGAGGAATTGGCGAGGGTGCTGCGGTTCCGGTGGGGCAGGTCAAGACGGCGCTGTGGGGATTGAGGTGGCGCGATAGACGAGGCGAATGTCGGGGAAGCTCCTTGGAGGTGGAGGACGGGGCGGCTGATCCGGCGGGACGACGAGATCGACAAGGATCCTCATCCAGTGCGGTGGATGAGGGATGGCGAGCTGTTGCGGTGGACGACGTAGTCGGGGAAGAGTCTCCGACTGGGCGGCAGTCGGGAGGCCGACGGAGGAGCGTGGGTTTTCGCGGGGTTTGGCGGCCTTGGTGTACGAATGGGGGGCGAAGGGGGAGGGGGGAGCCAAGCTTAGGGACGCGCTTGTCCGAAATGTAGGGTAAGTTACCAGCGTACCCCCACCGGTTTTGACACCGCGACGTGGAGCTTCATTTATGGCTGAGGGGTAGAAGGGGGATTTCGCGTGTCTGGGCTGCGGGAGCGATTTCGGATGAGGAGGGAGTTCTCGCGCGTGTCCAAATTTCATGATAACAAGGCGCGGCGCGGGTTGAAGAAGCGGGAGTTTCAAAGCAGGTGAGACAAAAGATACTCGAGCTTGAAAATTTCGGGATAACAAGGTGCGGATTCTTTGTTCGGCAGAACAAACTTAACGTGTAAAAAAACAATTCATACAAGACACAAGAGAGTCATGTCCCCTTTTACTATATTGCTATAGATGCCATTGAAAAAACTACAAGAAAAATGTAAAAAAAATCGAGAGAACAAGATTACCCTGCACACTACCAAATCGATTCGCACTTCCCTCAACAACAACAAAAAACAAATCAATTCCCACCAAAGAAAGAGTAATGTCCCTTTTTATATGATTACAGATGCCATGATCTTGAATTTCAATTTTTTAATCCATGTTATGTTGAATTCGAATATATCGTTAGGTGACCTTGCGGTTTATAATAGATGTAGTCATACATTTTGATCTTCCATCATATATGAACATTTTACTCCTCCATGTGAACATATATATTGTCGTCTACCATATGTGTAACACCCCGGATGTAACTTTCCATATTTGTAACTCCAACTCTTGCCATTTTCGGCTATGTGTTATGATATTCCCTTCATGGTCGGGTTTTGTCTTTCGTTCTGCATTTTGTTCTTGTCATGCATCTCATATCATGTCATCATGTGCATCTCATTTGCATACGTGTTCGTCTCATGCATCCGAGCATTTTCCCCGTTGTCCGTTTTGCAATCCGGCATTCCCACATGCACCGGCGCACCCCCTCTTGTTTCTTTTCGTGAGCGGGTGTTAAACATTCTCGGAATGGACCAAGGTTTGTCAAGTGGCCTTGGTATACCACCGGTAGACCACCTGTCAAGTTTCGTTCCATTTGGAGGTCGTTTGATGCTCCAACGGTTAACCGGGTAACCGCAAAGTCCTTTTGTGTGTTGCAGCAAATCCCCCCTCCAAACAGTCCAATAACCCCTCTAAGTCCCTTCCATGCTCTCGGTCGTTCGATCACGATCGTGTGGGCGAAAACCGCACTCCATTTGGAGTCTCCTAGCTCCCTCTACCTATAAAAACACCTTCCCCTCCGAAATATTCGCGGTGCAAACCCTAGTCCCCTTCCCCTCTCCGCAGCCGGACGCG
>NC_057799.1:114765789-114802802 GCF_018294505.1 Triticum aestivum
ACCGCCGCCGTCGCCTCCGAAGCACTTGTCGCTGGCCGCCGCCGCCTCCCCGTCCCCGTCCGGCGCCTCCCCCCGAGCCCTCCGACTCCGGCGCCCTCCTCCTTCCCTGCTCCGGTGAGCAGCAACTCCGGCGAGCTCGAGCCCCGATCCAGATCTCGAACGGTTGATTTGTTCCCTTCCCAAAATTTCTCCAAGTCCCAGAGATTTTACATTATGTGCTCATGTTCATTGCATCATAACTCTCTGCAAATAGCTCCGTTACGCGTGTGTAATATCTCGAAATGTTCGTCTCTAGATGCTCTTCATTTTCTTCCATTGTGCCATGTTCATTTGAGTCCATCTTGATGCCCAAATCTCTGGTGCAAGAGGGCTATATGCTGTTACCTGCTGTTACTTATCAGAACTTGAGGAATTGTTATTTTTGTTGCATTTAATGTGTGCATCTTATGAGTAGGAGCTCTACATGTGTTTTGATGTATGCCATGCCATCTTTACAGAGGTGTATGCCATGTATTTTTTTGATCTCTGTGGTGACTAGCACAGGCATGCAAACTAGGCTTCGTGATGTTTCAGATTTCAGGGACTTAGTAATTTTAGTCTGTGACTGCTGATATTTTGTTGCTATGTATCCATGTGGTTACAGAGAGATCCATGCTTATTTTGGTGATATTCAGTAAGGATGTTTTGTAGATATAGTTGTGCTATATCCATTCATCCCTTTGTTTGAAATTATGGGGTGCCATAGCATGTCTTAATCTTGCTCTACTTTTGCTATAAAATATTTCTGGCAGATTCTTAACATGATATTCAATTTTGCCGAGCTTGTTGTAGTTGTTTAATACATGCTATGTACTTGCTCTTGCCGTAGATAGTTTCATAAACATGCCATATTGCTGTAGGTATGCTTGTTTGGTCATGCGTTGCTTTGTGATGAGTGCATCAAGCTCACCAAGATGCCTTCATATTATTGTTTCTGCCATGCTCTGTTTTCTGCTAAGTCTGAAACCTGTTAACGAAACTTGTTATGTTTACATGATTGCCATCATATCTTCTGGTCCTTTTTGGCTTATGGTCAGTAAGGGACTTTTGTCATTTGCATTTAGTAGATTCATGCCATACCTTGTTTTGCTATGCTAAGTTCTTGTAGCATGTTGATTTCGTGCTCTGAACATTGTTACCGTAAATATCTTTTGCACTTTTGCCATGCTTGTTTGAACCTGTTATGTTGTGATCTAGCCGTAGCTCAGTGTTCATCTTTTGTCAAGCATCTCCTGTAGATTACTTTCATATGCTTTGTTGCTACGTTGGAGTGCTGTAGCATTGTTACTTGTTGCATTCTAAGTGCTATCATGCTGTTAATCACAGAATCGTGTCATTCTTGTTTTGCTTGCCATTTGCAAACCGTGCATCCGTTTCCGGTGATCTTTATATCGATTTCAACCAAAATTATCTCATCTTTCCAGTGGCATACTTGGTTTGCCAAGATACTGCCTTGTTCATCATTTTCCTTTCCGGAGCACGCATATGCATTGCATATCACATCTTGCATATCATTCATGTATTGCATCATGTTGCTTGTGCATTTCCCGTGATTGATTGTGGTTCCTTTGCTTGTGTTCTTGCTGTGGGTAGAGCCGGGAGACGAGTTCGTGAACGAGGAACCTGTTGAGTACGCTTACGAGGATCAAGCTTTCGACAACTCTGAGAACCTTGCAGGCAAGATGACCATACCCTCGAAATCACTTCTATCTTGGCTTTGCTAGTTGTTCGCTCTATTTGCCATGTTGCGCTACCTACCACTTGCTATATCATGCCTCCCATATTGCCATGCCAAGCCTCTAACCATCCTTTTCCTAGCAAACCGTTGTTTCGCTAAGTTATCGCTTTTGCTCAGCCCTTCTTATAGCGTTGCTAGTTGCAGGTGAAGTTGAAGTTGGTTCCATGTTGGAACATGGATATTTTGGAATATCACAATATTTTTTATTTAATTAATGCATCTATATATTTGGTAAAGGGTGGAAGGCTCGGCCTTATGCCTGGTGTTTTGTTCCACTCTTGCCGCCCTAGTTTCCGTCATACCGGTATTATGTTCCTTGAGTTTGCGTTCCTTACGCGGTTGGGTGATTTATGGGACCCCCTTGATAGTTCGCCTTGAATAAAACTCCTCTAGCAAGGCCCAACCTTGGTTTTACCATTTGCCACCTAAGCCTTTTCCCTTGGGTTTTTGCGAGCCCGAGGGTCATCTTTATTTAAACCCCTGGGCCAGTGTTCCTATGAGCGCTGGTCCAAACTAGAGCCCTTTGCAGCGCCACCTCGGGGAAACTTGAGGCCTGGTTTTAGTTGTACGGACTGCTCATCCGGTGTGCCCTGAGAACAAGATATGTGCAGCTCCTATCGGGATTTGTCGGCACACTCGGGTGGCTTTGCTGGTCTTGTTTTACCATTGTCGAAATGTCTTGTAAACCGGGATTCCGAGACTGATCGGGTCTTTCCGGGAGAAGGTTTATCCTTCGTTGACCGTGAGAGCTTATGATGGGCTAAGTTGGGACACCCCTGCAGGGTATTATCTTTCGAAAGCCGTGCCCGCGGTTATGAGGCAGATGGTAATTTGTTAATGTCCGATTGTAGAGAACTTGTCACTTGACTTAATTAAAATACATCAAACGTGTGTGTAGCCGTGATGGTCTCTTCTCGGCGGACTCCGGGAAGTGAACACGGTTTGAGTTATGCATGAACGTAAGTAGTTTCAGGATCACTTCTTGATCATTTCTAGCTTCGCGACCGTTCCGTTGCTTCTCTTCTCGCTCTTATTTGCGTATGTTAGCCACCATATATGCTTAGTGCTTGCTGCAGCTCCACCTCACTACCCTTTCCTTCCTATAAGCTTAAATAGTCTTGATCTCGCGGGTGTGAGATTGCTGAGTCCTCGTGACTCACAGATACTTCCAAAACAGTTGCAGGTGCCGACGATACCAGTGCAAGTGACGCAGCTGAGCTCAAGTGGGAGCTCGATGAAGATCTTGTTCGTTGTGTTGTTTCTTTTCATGTTGATCAGTAGTGGTGCCCAGTTGGGACGATCAGGGATCTAGCAGTTGGGTTATCTTCTTTTCTTTTGGCTTTGACCGTAGTCGGTCTATGTGTGGATTTTGAATGATGTATGAATTATATTTATGTATTGTGTGAAGTGGCGATTGTAAGCCAACTCTCGTTATCCCATTCTTGTTCATTACATGGGATTGTGTGAAGATGACCCTTCTTGCGACAAAACCACAATGCGGTTATGCCTCTAAGTCGTGCCTCGACACGTGGGAGATATAGCCGCATCGTGGGCGTTACAATATGGACTAAATTTGAATCAATTTTCCTTATTTGAATACGATTGTTGTCAAGTTATACAATAATTTAAATATTATCTTGATAACAAAAAAACATACATATAGCAGTAATCATATTTCACTATGAACTACATGTACCATACGCTCTACAATTCAAATATTTGTATCCATTTTATGTTGAATTCAAATCATAGTACATTATTGGTCTAGGTAGCGAGATGTTTGGGATAATCAAAACCCTGTTTTCATACGTATAATTTTTGGCTGAATTGGGACAAGTTTTGGTATAAGCCTCTTGCAAAACCGGAGATTCTCTCAACAAGCCTCGTGGTTCCGAGAGGGAACATGTCACCTTTGTGTGCGAAACGATATACGCTGCCTCCCCCTGATTTTATTTACAGAGGCAACATAGAACTATATGAGTGCCCTGCTAAATTTTGGAATTATTTCGGGTTCATTTGGCCTTTTTATACATTAATTGAGTTTCTGGTGTTTTAATGTGCATAATCTAAATATGAATTGCATGCACATGCTCCGGTGCACCAAAGTGGGTTGAAAAATCACATGTGTGTCCTTGGTTGAATTTCTAGGTCCCATGGAAGAAATGAGAATGAAATTCAAACATCTGGGCGTCATGACTCGGCCGAGAACATCGAGAAACTTTGATTTTAAATTCATGTAAATCCAAAACTCGCCTGGAAATCATGAAACTTGGCATGGTGTCATGTCATGGCACTAACATGTTGTGGTAAAAAATTGGGCCGATTTGGAAGCTCGTGGTTCTAAGAGGGAACGTGCCACCTTTCAGTGTGAAACGATATACGCTGCCCCCCTTGAGTTTCTTAACAAAGGCAACATAGAAATACATTAGTGCCCTGTTAAATTTTGGAATTATTCCGGGTTCGTTTGTCGTTTTTATACATTAATTGAGTTTCTGGTCATTTAATGTGCATAAGTCAAATTTGAACTACAAGCACATGCTCTCGTGCACCAAAGTTGGTTGAAAAATCACATTTGTGTCCTCGGGTGAATTTCTAGGTCCCATGCAAGAAATGAGAATAAAATTAAAATATCTGGGCATCGTGGCTCGGCCGAGAACATTGAGAAACTTGGTTTTAAAATTCTTGCAAATCCAAAACACGTCTGAAAATCATGAAACTTGGCATGGATGTCGTGTCATGGTAAAAAAATGGCCGAATAGGAATAGATTTTGGTATAAGCTTCTTGCAAACCGAAGCTTCTCTCAAGAAGGCTCGTGGTTCTGAGAGGGAACATGCCACCTTTGAGTGCGAAACGATATACGTTGTCCCCCTTGAGTTTATTTACAAAGGCAACATAGAACTACATGAGTGCCCTGTTAAATTTTGGAATTATTCCGGCTTCGTTTGGCCTTATTTACACATAAATTGAGTTTTTGGTCATTTAATGTGCATAATTCAAATTTGAACTACAAGCACATGCTCCCGTGCACCAAAGTTGGTTGAAAAATCACATTTGTGTCCTTGGGTGAATTTCTACTCCCTCCTTCCATCTATATAGGTCCTAATGCGTTTTTCGAGGCTAACTTTGACCAAACGTTAGAGCAATAATATATGACATGCAACTTACACAAAGCATACCTTCAATTTGTATGTCAAAGGAGCTTCCAATAATATAATTTTCATAGTATACATCTCATGTGCTATTAATCATGTCAATAGTCAAAGGCTGTCTTGAAAAACACATTAGGCCCTATATAGATGGAAGAAGGGAGTAGGTCCCATGAAAAAAATGAGAATAAAATTCAAACATCTGGGCATCGTGGCTCGGTCGAGAAAATTGATAAACTTGGTTTTAAAATCATGAAACTTGGCATGGTGTCATGTCATGGTAGTACCATGCCGTGGTAAAAAAAATTGGCCGGATAGGAACAAATTTTGGTATAAGCTTCTCTCAAGAAGGCTCGTGTTTCTGGGAGGGAACGTGTCACCTTTGTGTGCATAATTCAAATTTGAAATACAAGCACATGTTCCAGTGCACCAAAGTTGGTTGAAAAATCACATGTGTGTCCTCGGGTAAATTTCTAGGTTCCATGCAAGAAATGGGAATGAAATTCAAAATTCTGGGCGTCGTGGCTGGGATGGAAACATTGAGAAACTTAGTTTTTTGATTCCTGTAAATCCAAAACATGCATGAAAATAATGAAACTTGGCTTGGTGCCATGACATGGCACCAACATGCTGTGGTAAATTTGCAGTCCGATTTGCGAAGGCGCACACATTAACAATCAACAAAGTCATTTTGGAACAAGTGCTGTCACGTTACAATCGGAAACACAAGTATTATTGAAACCGTGGGCGTTCTACTTACTAGTACCATTTACGTGCCGCCACGCGTCCCCATTTTTTATTAGCTAGGAGGCACCGTGCAGGGTAGCTATTTGAGTACGAGAGGCCTGCGATCAGACCCCTGCGCGTGCTTATCGGGAGGAGAGCCCTTTGACCTCCATCTGCCGTCCACCTCTCTCCCAAGGTCTCCATTAATGGCGCCCGAGCCTCTGTTTAATGGCGTGGCTATGTCTCACTCGACTGAGATTTAAGAGAAAAAAAAGAAAATCTGAAAGCACGGATCTTGATGTAAGAACCGACGGACCTATATAGCATCTACTGCGACTTATAGCAAGACTGATGAATATATAAGGACGATTAATTTTTTTTGATCAAAGAAGGGCTTGCCCCTTCTGATTTTCATTACTGAAAACCACCACAATTCACAAGAAGTTCAGCACAACTCCAGCCTAACACGAAGGACTAAAAGCTACCAGATTGAAATCGCAACATCCCAAGAGGCCAACAAAGGCCAAACATCCACGCTAGAACCCAACATTTCACAACCGACGACAAAATCCACATCCTAAACCGATTATTACATCAAAAGAAACTAGGAAACTGAAGGAAGCCCAGCAGCCACTAGAAGAACAGCAACGCCAGGGTCGCCACAGCAAGAGTTTTCTTCATTCCAGCCTTGCAACATTGATCTTCCACAGAAAGATAAGGACGATTAATTGTCTTACATAATTAGAAAGATAATTAAAAAAGCCACATGCGGCTACGCCCAAAATACACAAGGGCAAAAGAAGAAGGAAGACAAGGATCTGGCTCGCTGATCTCTACTTTCTTGATGCGTTGCTGCAGGCCGCGGGAACTAGTCTCCGCGGCGAGCGGCGATGAGCTCTTTCGTGTCCTCAAGACACTGCTTGAGAACATCCACGGATTCCTCCACCATCCTTTGGCGCTCGTTGCGGAGCATGTCATTCTCGTCCATAAGTTTCTTGACGATGACGCCGGTCCTCTTCAACAAGGCACTGGTCTCCTCCTGCTGGTCTGCACTTTGGACGATCTTCTCCCTCAGCAGGTCGCGCTCGGCCCGGAGCCTCTCATTGCCCTTCCTTAGTTGTCGGATGACGCCAGTAGCCTGTTCAAACGAGGCTTTCATGTCGTCCTGCAACCTCGCCTAGCCGGAGATCTGATCCATCTGGCTATGGACGATCGCATGCATGCGCCTGTAATAGTTGTCGCCTGCCCGCGAGAAATTTTCCCAGGCCGCCGCGGCGCGGCGGGACATCTCTGCTGCATTCGTGGTGCGGCGGGACATCTCTGCTGCTTCCGCGGCGCGGCCGGACCAGTCTGCTGCATCGACGGCGCGGCAGGACCTCCGTGCAGCTTCAGCGGCGCGACGGGACCTCTGTGCTGCTACTTCCGCGCGGCGGGACATGTCGGCTGCTCTCGCAGCAAGGCGGGACATCTCTCGTGCTTCCGCTTCCATGCTCGCCTCTCCCTGGTGGCAATCTCTCGACCCAGAACTCACGCTGGCCATGGCAGACGCAAGGGAAGGATGTTGAATGACTTGTTTGTTTTTGCGGATGAGGAGTTGAGGAGGAATGTGCAGTCATCTTGGCATACTAGTATTTATAACCGAGTACTAATACGCTCCTAAGTGGGAAACCGTTTAGGTTGTGATCGTGGTGAACAGGTTTGCAATTCAATATAGCGTGGTACTAATACGCTCCTAAGTGGGAAACCGTTTAGGTTGTGATCGGTGTGAACAGGTTTGCAATTCAATATAGCGTGGAGTAATTTGGAATGTGACGAGACGCAAGCTCAAAATTTATTGACGGTTCTAGTTTCGAAGTGCGGCACTATTCCTGGATGGAGTACTTCTTTTTCTACTCCCTCCTTTCCGGTTTTATAGGGCTTATCTCAAAATTTTAGCTTTTCCATTTTATAAGGCTCAATTTGGTTGTTCCCCAACACATGTTCAGATTCCAAGGTGCATTAAATCATTGCATGCAAGTATTAAGAGAAAATTGACCAATGCATCTACTTTATGCATGCATGCATTGCAATTAATGCGTTGATAAACATAATTTTTTGAGAAAAACAAGAGCATTAATTAGGTGCTTTTGCAAACTACAAAAAATATTCCACCACTCACCATCTTGGTTGGTGAGATTTTTGAATTAAGCCCTATAAACCGGAAAGGAGGGAGTACTGCTGTGTACGTGCAATAACTGGCACCGTCGTATACATATCTTACGTTTAATGGGGCGTTCGAAAGGAATAGCCGCGTGGCGAGCTCTCACACACGCGTGTGTTTTTTCTCGAAAAGGAGGATGATGACCCCCGGCCTCTGCATCTGGGAGTCACACACGCATCTGTAGCTACGAATTGTACTGTTCTCAACCATCCGATTGGCTCTATCATGGATGTACCTATATACTAAAACATGTCTAGATACATCTATATTTTGACAAATGGAAGGCATGTATTGTGGAACGGAGGGAGTGCTTGTCATCAAAATGGATAAAAAGGGACGTATCTAGAACTAAAATACAAAATATCCGTTCGAACCCAAAGGAACTTTATATCCATCAAAATGACCTTTTATCCATTTTGATGACAAGTAGTACTTCTTACCCAAAGGAACTTTATATCCAACAAACACAAAATATCCGTTCGACTATTGGAAATTACTGATCTGATGTCGAAGTAATTGCTGCATCGCCACCAAAACCCACCATTTCTTAAGCTAAAGTAGACCAAGGTCATCCCTATATTAGCATATTACTAAGATAAACAGAAGGCACTTTAGAAACATTTAGGACGTGAGCTTGTCAATCTGAATGTGGAGGGACACAAGCTTAGCCCCGGCCAGCAGCTTGGGCGGAACTGTCAAGAAGGTCAGCTCCTGCACGTCGACGTCGCCGGGATCCTTGCTGCTTGTCACCTCCATTTCCACCTTGACGGCGTCGGTCGCGCCTTTGGGCTCCCCCGGCGGGCCGTTCGCCCATAGCTTGGCCACGTAGTGCGGCAGTGGGGACGCCCCCGCTCTGATGCAGACGACCGACACGGTGATAGGCGCGCCGATGTCGAGCACGCTGCCGACCAAGAAAAACACGTGGTGGTCCTCCTCCGCGAACAGCAAGAGCCGTGGCTCCGACAGTGGCACTTGCAGCTGGAGCACCTTGCCGTACTGGATCCTGTGCACGGGCATGGGATGCACGGTGCTGATGTGGTAGTAGAGCGCCGGCGGCGGGCCTTCGTAGCCGCAGATGGGCACGGGGCATTTGCAGGGCGCGAGCGGACACACACTCTGGTGATTGGCGAGCTTGTGCTAAGTGACGTAGAGCCCACAACCTTCGTGCGGGCACTCCACCCTCACCGACGAATGGACGGAGTCCACCGCCGTGTTCCGCACGTCGAAGCCACCGCCGCGCTCGCACTTCTTGCACTGCCGCTGGTTCCCGAGGCGCTCGACGCGGCAGTCCATGCAGGCCAGGTGCCCTCCCTTGCACTGCAGAAATCAATCGAACAGCACATCAATCAAGAAACCTGCACCTTGCTCAATCAGCCAAACGGACGAGGTGTATTCGAACCTCATACACTGGAGGCATCAAGGGGCGGAGGCACAAGAGGCAGTGCAGCACGGTGAGGTCCATCGAGACCTTAGAGAGCTCCATCGTCGGGTCCTGTTCGGTCTGCATGATCTCGCCCTCCTCGTGCACAACCATCTCTCGACTTGGGCCGGGGTATTACAAAGCTTTACCGACACATATTTTATACTACTTCAAGGTGCATTAAATCAACACATGCAAGTATCAAAAGGAGAGTCACGGCATGCATGCATGCGTTGTAATTAATGCATCGGTAAACGCAAATTATTGAAATATATCGAGTGCAGTGCTTTGATGTGTTGCGTCAACTCGTACATCAACGGGAAGTTTGATTATCCTCTCCCTCGCAGACTTAACTGCACCTGCCTTTGGCTGTATGACAGGTTGGCCACACACCTGTCGGGCCCACCTGTCATACACGCAAAGGCAGGAGCGTCCCTCCCTCGCCCATGAGCGTGGTGGCTGGCAATACTAGGAGAAGCTTTCGCTACACGCTCTCCCTCCCGCACGCGGTGGACATGCAGCAGTTCAATTGGTGTCAGATGGCCAGAAGCGTACTGTAGTACTCCTCCAGTGCAGTAGTACTCCATCATTGTTCGACTTCCCGAAGAGGCGAAGAGCCAAGCGCAGCACGGGCGCTCGTGTGGCAGTTTCATGTGTAGAGTAGTCTAGGATAGCGTGTACCGTGCCTGTAAGCTCAAAATCGTTGGGGTCGGCTCCATGCTATGTGGCCGTCTCGAAGTTTAAAAAAAATTAAAATAGTCTTCTGGCCCTACCTGACACCCTGGTGATTGTAGTTTGCACGCTCATCTGGTCAAGACAGGAATATATATTTTAATTTGTTTTTTTTAAAGGGGGGACTCCCCGGCCTCTGCATCAGAATGATACATACGGCCACATATATTTTAATTTGTGGTGGGTAAATGTTAGAGGTTGCAGCAAATATATTGTACACTGCGGGTCTTTCAGCCAAGTTTAGAGGCAAGCATGTGGGGCCAGTGCTATGATGTGTCGCGTCAACTCGTACAACGAGGAGAAGCTTGATTTTACTACACGCCTTCTCCCTCACCCATGCGCGCGGTTGCTTGCAAACGAGGACAGGCTTTTTCTTGGTAATACTTCTACAACAAGCTATCCGTCCCGCTCGCGGTGGACGGACATGCAGCAGTGGATTCGACACTGTAGAAGCAGTAGTAGTAACATCATTGTTCGTCTTCTCGAAGAGGCGAAGAGCCAAGCGCAAACCGAATGTTGCAGTTGCGAACATTGGAGCACGCATATAGCCAGGCTCTTGCATGAGACAAAATTGCTATGTGAGCCCACTATTGTACTAGTACGTACAACTACTTGCTAGTATAGCCCTGTAAACCAGAAAGGAGTATTTTCCCTTCTAGAGATTTCAACAAGTGACTAGACTACACCGAGACAGAGTACATATGGAGCAAAATGAGTGAATCTGCACCGTAAATAAATACGTACTAGTTCTATCGTTTTCCTCTCCGAGGTGCACAATATTGAGTATACTGACTAGTCTCTTTTTGACACGCATTTATGTTTTTTTACACAGTACAGACGCAAGCGCTCATATACACACGCATACACTCACCCCTATGAACGCACACACGCACGGCACTATCATCTTGAAATTTACGAAGTCACCATAGGCACTTCGTCGTCGATGGGTCCATAGGTGCTTGAATGCCAAGGAGGGAGAGGGTAGCGGTTCCCGAGACGTTGAACGGTCAATGATGCATCCTCAATTACATGCAGAGGGAATTAATTGGAGAAGCAGAATAGAGCCAGCACGATGTGAATGCAACACAGTTTGGACTCTAATATAATAAAGGCGCCCCACCACTCCAATCCATCTACTCCCAAGTCTCTACGCAACACTGCTCACTCCAATCCAAGACCAAGTGACCAGAAGCCACAAGCACCTATGGAGGCGATGGACGCGAGCGGCAGTCGGCTGTGCCAATCATCCAAGGCGCCGGCCTGCGGCCCCGCACCGCGCAGCGTTTCCAGACGGTGCTGGCGACCACAGGCATCGTAGCCCTTGCCGATGCCGGCTTCGCCTCTCGCATGGACGACATGATGGTCAACTCCATCCGCAAGTTCACTGCCGTCAAGAAGCGCGCGGACGACCTTGCCGTAATGCTCCAGCTCGCGCGCCCAGGCTCTTCATTGCCTGCCACCCTCATCGGCCTCCATGGTGACGAACTCTTTCAAGCCCTAGTGGCCCTGCAGCTGCCGGAGGTCGCAACGAAGAATGTGCACCTCGAGGCCGCGCTCGCCGCGCCACGCCTCGCCATGCAAGAAACCGTCGACCTGCACATCCACGTCTACGAGGAAATCGTCTACATAGGCCACTACAAGGCAAGCGAGGACAGAAAGGCGTTGGCCTTCTTCCAGCGGCTAGAATCTTTGGACGCCATTGTTCAGAAGCACGTCGACCTGGTCACGAAAGCCGCTGCTACTTAGGCGTCGTTCGGTGGGCCGGCGCCCTGAGTCGAGGAGGTGGACGTCGTCGATGGATGCATCTCTTCTTGCCTCCTGTAACCAGCATTGCATCGCCTCGTGGCCTTAATGTTTTATTAGTATAGTACTCCCTCCGTTCCCAAATATAAGTCTTTCTAAAGATTCCAGCAAGTGACTACTACATACGGAGCAAAATGAGTGAATCTACACTCTAAACTATGTCTACATACATCTGTATGCCGTATTCCATTTGAAATAGTATCTAAAAAGGCTTATATTTATGAACGGAGGGAGTATATGGCATTTTTATTCCAGTCATAACGTTTTCACTGTGAGGTGGGGCCGCAGTTGAGCAAACCCACCCGCCCACCGGGCGTCGGCCGAGTTTAGAATTAGAAGAGAGAAACGAGGGAGGAGAGCTAGCTGTAGCACGGACGCTGTTGTCAGATGGGACTCGTGTTTATAGAATAGGAGTACTGAGCACTCGTGCCTGTTTCTTTTTGAGGGAAAAATTAGTCGTATGTCTAGTACCACTGGTTGGGTGCGTGCGACCTATAGCTGTCATCACTTTAGGTCTCCTTTTCGAACCGCGGCTACGCTTCACCGTACATATTATTTCACGCATTTATCCTCCTATATGTACTCCTAGGCTATTTCCACATGCTCCCATTCGCCGACATGTGGAACATAGAGCATCTGGGTCGTAGTGCATGCACGACTCGGAGCATATGCCGGGGTACTTTACATTTCAGACCTCACAAATTACATGCAAACCCCCCGCAGAAGAATAAATAAATGAATGAATGAATTACTACATGAAACCGGATTATTTTCATGGAAACCGGAGCACGTTCATTAAATTTTGGACATAACACGTTTATAAAAAATGACCGGACCGAAACCAGTCTAAGGGCCTCTTTGATTTTTCCCGCAAAAAAAGGGCCTCTTTGATTTGTAGGATACTGAAAACACAGGAATGGGGAAAGTATGATGGCGATGAACCGAGACGAGGAGAACTCTAACTCGGTTAGAGGTTAGAGTTAGATTCTAACCCTGAACTAACTCTAAACCAAAGAGGTGTATGGATGGCAGGGTAAGATTGACAATAAATGCTCTATCTCAATCATTTGACTACTTTGGACCCTATTTCCTAGCGGATTTGGAGGGTGCTTGGGTACGTTTTAGTTCCATGACTAAAAGTAGTGGGACTAAAACTTGCTAGCCTCACCCATGCTTGGATCCAAATACTAAAGAGACTAAAATCAAGTTAATGAGCATTTATTATCCTCCAAACCCTCCAATCCAGAACTCGACTGTGTTAAAGGAGAGGAGTTAAATGAGGAGAGAGAGGACTAATCCACATTTTAGTAGGGGTACCCCTGACTAAATTTTTTTAGTCTCAAGACTAGTTTTAGCCCCTCTTTAGTCAGGGGTGCTTGGAACTTTAGCCTCTTAAAGAGACTATTTTTAGTCAGACTAAAATAAGTCCCTTGGATCCAAGCACCCTCTTGGTGTGGCCGGCTCTTCTATGGCCTCCTCCCGCTCACAATTGACATAAACGAACCATCTATACAAATCAAGCATGCAGAACATGATAATTTTTACTTTGTCCATACAAATGAGATATCCCACTTAAACATACAAGTCGTCAATCAAGCTTCACAAAATAAAAAAACACTTCATGAAACAAAGAATGAGCTAACTCATCACGGAAGTCATTCACGATAGGGAGGGAGCCCGGAGCCCCTCACGCACCGAGGGAGGAGCTCGCCATCGTCGCTCTGGAGGAAGGCTCTGTAGAGCCCAAGCCCCGGGAACCCCTCCGCCGCCGGCCCTTGCGAGTTGAGGTCGACACCGGCATGGGTAGCAGGGCCGCTTGCTGCCGACTGGGAACTTAATCTTTGGGCCTCTAGAAATAATGCAAGCCTGTGACTAAAATACCTAGAAAGGTGAACTGAATCTTTGGGCCTCTAGAAATAATGCAAGCCTGAAACTGAAATACCTAGAAAGGTGAACTGAATCTTTGGGCCTCTAGAAATAATGCAAGCCTGAAATTGAAATACCTAGAAAGGTGAACTGAATCTTTGGGCCTCTAGAAATAATGCAAGCCTGAAATTGAAATACCTAGAAAGGTGACCTGAATCTTTGGGCCTCTAGAAAGATTTATTACCTCCTCAAGCAGCATCAAACAATTCCATGCGTGCACCACCAATCTATACCAAGTTTGATCAGGATCTACTTTTCCAAATCAGAATTAGCGCTAGAGCAAGCAAGATCAATGATATGGCCGTGAGACAGAGAAGGAACGAACAAACTCACCCCTCTCGCGACCTCCCTGGTAGATGCGCCACCGCCGCGCATGACAGAGGGAGAAAAACGGCTGGTGAAGGGGGAGCGGGGCAACCTTCGAACGCCGGAGGGAGAGGGCAGCCGGAGTAGGGCGGCGGAGGCCGGAAGGAGAGGGCGGCCGGAGGAGAGAGAGGGCGAGCGGCCCTATGGGGAACAGAGAGGAGTCGTGCGAGAGGGGGGGAGCGATCTGGTGCGGGCAGGGGAGATTTTTTTAGTTCTCTTTTAGTGGGCCCGAGGATAACTAACCCAATTAGAACCTCTCCACCGGGCTAGTTTTCTTAGCTGGGTTAAAGCAAACTAGCTCAAACTAACCCCTCTTGTTTCGATAATTTGAGGCTATTTCAACCCAAACTAGCTCTAACTCAGGGATCCAAACAAAGAGGAGTGTTACTGTACATGCTACAGTGTGGACCGTAGCACATTCTTTTTTATGGCCATATCACCACATTGTTTTCTACTGCTGGTTCACTGGGCTACCGTGGTTCGCACTGCTGGTTCACTGGGCTGCCGTGGTTCGCACTCCTCCGACCTGAGTAGTACTCTAGTATAGTACTAGTATATACCGCATCATTCTTTTCTCCTTCTTACTACTCCGACATGTGGGAGAGCCAGCATCCGGGTCGACGTGTCATGCACCAGATTAGAGCGCGGAACGGAAGGGGGCATCACCCCAGTCGGAGCGCCAGTAATTCATGACTATAGTGAGTGGTCATATCACAAGTCTTTCCAGCAGTAACGCGCCGTCAAATCGCACAGCCCCACTCGCTCACCCTCCTCGCCTCTCTGTCAAACCGCCTACCCAAAAACTGCCGCGCGTATTGCCCGAGAAAAGCCCCGCCCTCAACTTTTAACTACGCGAAAATAGTTCGAGCTTGTTCGTTCTATATAAATACAGTACACTACAAAAAAATACACTTCTGTGATGATACGTGTTTGTCACAGTAGGTCGCATTTTTTGTCATGCATGTACATCCATGACGATTTTATGACAGAATCAAGATAGGCATACCTGTGCTGTCGTAGAAGTGTTCCATGACATTACCAAAATTATCATCACGGAAGTGTCCACTTCCATGACGATAAATCACGTGTCACAGAAGTGCTTTCGTCAAGGGTGACCGACACGTGGCATCCATCGTAATGGAACGCCGTTAAGCTATCGGGTCGGGTTTTGGATCCGATAACCCGTTAACAGCCCTGACCAATGGGAAATTTCCACGTGTAAAATTCTTATTGGCCGGACGAAACACGTGTCAGCTCGTCAGTGGGTCAGATAGGCACCTATGATATGTCGACACGTGCCATGGCCCACCACTGGCCCATTTAGCTTACAAAGCCGGCCCGTTTGACTTGGTCAAAAGTTAATGGGCTGGCCCATGAAAAGCCTGTTAACGGTCTCTTCGCAAATAGCCCATTTTACGGCCCGTTAACTCACGGCCCGTTAGGCCCTAAAGGAAATCGGCCCAACAACATCATGTGGGCCGTCGAATATAATACCAGCCCATTTCACTTTCGGCCCATGTATGGCCCACGACGTCTTTCGGCCCATATGAGGCCTTCGTATCTTTCGGCCCTTTACAGGCCCACGGTGACTCTAGCCCATAATGAACAATAATTTTCTTTATACCCGTTAACGGCCCGTGATTTACATGGGCCGTTTCCAGCCCGTGTTAGCTTTCGGCCTATTGACGGCCCATACGTTCTTGGGCTCCTTTTCGGCCCTCGATTACTTCCGGCCCGTTAATGGCCTGTTCCCCTAATGGGCCAAATTCAGCCCATGGCAAGAGTCGGCCTGTTACTGGCCTGTTCCCCTAATGGGCCAAATTCGGCCTGTGGCAAGAGTCGGCCCGTTACTTGCCTATTACCCTAATGGGCCAAATTCAGCCCATGGCCAGAGTCGGCCCGTTTCTGGCCTGTTAACCCGTTGCGCCGTTTCCAGCCCGTCCTATATTCTAGCCCATTAACGACCCGTTATGCCTGTGACAGAATTAAGCCTTTGCTGTCCTACGGCCTGTTAACGGCCTGTTACCGTGCTGGGCTGATACCAATTACGCCCGATTACGGCCCATGTAGACCCATTTATCCGATGGCCCGAGGCCCACCGATTACAGGCCCATTTATCGACGGCCCATAGGAGACCCATGGATCCTACGACCCGTATATGGCCCATGGTAGTTGCGGCCACTAGCAAACTAGGGAAAAAGAAGGCTAGGAAATAAATAAGGCCGAAACTAACGCTAGGCTATTAAGGCGATTGCACAGATTACATCCACTCGGCATCAAAGATCACCACCAGTGCAAATATAGGGAACACCCTACACTATACAAAAATGGCTTGCTGTTTTCTTCAGCCGGTGGCTGCACGTTAAGAATAAATTTTGTATCGCACCAAAACAAATTACAACTATATAACAAAAGGAAGGTTGGCATAAAACTTAACAGTCTAGCAGATAAATGCACCACCAGAAGTTCAGAAGCTCAGTTCATTTGACCTGACTGTTACGTTTTCATGTTGTATTGTCCGATGGAGCACCATAACCCTCGCCTTCATTTCGCCTAGGCTCCTGAACAACATAGCAAATGTCTGATAGTCTCGTTTCAAAACCATGCATATCTTGACAACATTGAGCAATGTTTCTCCTTGTTTCACAAAGGGTCTCTGTTAGGGAATGGGCTTGTGTCTGGAGCGCAGATACAACATTGCTTTGAGCTTGCATATCTTGATCATGAGGCAGTTTGGACGATATTGCCTTAACAACCAACCCAGTATTACGCAGGAACGTGCTTTTCGCAATGTTAGTGGACAGGTACTGACCCACTGCAACAAGAGCTGACATTGCGGTTATAGTTGCCTCGCCACCTTCAGAAGGTGGCGGTTCCACCATTTTTTCCATAGCTTGCTGAAAAGTTGAGGTTTTACATTAGTAGTACCAGAACAGAATATATTAAGGAGGCAGCAAAACCAAACAAAATAGCTTTGGTCTATATACAGAACTTATTCTGGTGAACCCATGTAAAATATTAGTTGTATTTTATTGCAAAGTACATAATAAAACCAGGTTCCAAACATATGACCATGTACCATCGCTAATGTACTGTGTATTTCTTCACATTGTATTGAGGGCTAAGGATAAAGAGACGAAGTTTATAATACGGTAAGCATAGTATGACATCATTCATATCACAAAACAACTGAGAACAGACAAACAGGCAATTGTAACGTTGTGTGGGCAAGTCCAGCACGGAACTAGATTACGGGTCAAGATCAAAGGAACATCACTCCTCTCTTTTAAACCTTGTAAGGTGCAATGATACGCTAAGACAATTGTGTATAAAATTGAAAAGAGTAATAGACATTGGCTGCAAACCATGTAGTTCAAGGCACAAGTCAGAGTAAGTAGTAGTTAAAAGGCATGAGGATTAAGGACTTACAACAGCGGCTTTGACTGGTGTAGTCATGCCCTTCTTCTTGCTGGTGTGACAGTCCTTGAAGATTTCCACAGCATTTGGTTCAGGTACTTTTTGGTCCTTGCGGCCTTTCCTCTGCATTTCGAACAAGTCAATATAGATTTGATAATATGGTACAGCGAAAAGAGTAAAACAGCAGCTAATTACAAGAGCCTCGCAGTGTGCAATATAGCTACGAGATCCTGTCGTCTGTTGGAATTTCACTTTCGTACGGTTGGCCTTGTTCTTTGAACAGTTCACCTACAAGAAGATAGATTTGTGTGGCACATGCGTAAATAGGACTTCAACATGTGATCTGATCACACATATATAATGTACCTGATACTTCGGATCAGACCAGTGTTTAACAAGGCCCCTCCAGTCTTCATCCGATATATTTTTCACTGGAGATGTTTGGGAAAGTTCACTGTTAGCCTTGCCTTCATAGTGAGTTTTCCTCAAGTTATACCGATACTGTCGCAGAGCAGACTTGAAAACATGGGTGGAAGCTTGTCTGGTTGCATCATCTTGGCTATCCAACTTGAACCTCATCTGTTGAAAATTGTGGGAGTCTCATTATCAGCAACCTAGAAAGTATGGGACAGAGCAAGACGATATTACTAGTTTCCATACATAACCGTACTTACAGATAAATGGTCAAGGAAGGTGTTGAACTGGGTTTCGTCTTTGTCATTCCTATACTGAATCCATGTTGGGAGGATACGTACATGACACCTAACGGCAACCGCTGCCTCTGATACTAACTTGGCTGACTCTGTAGCATCACGTGGCCTTTTTAAACCTGCCTCAAAACGGATCTCCATTCTTCCTCCTCTAGATTTAGTTAACCTATCGAGCATTATCCCTGATGTTTGTTTCCTCTTGCGCCTAGGTGCTAGTCCAACAACGAACATAGGAAGTGTTAGTGTACATCAAACTGTGAGACTACATATAAAGAAGCATGCAACTGTAACTTGACTCCAGCAACTACCTTCTTGCCGTTGAAGCTCACAAGGTTCATCTGATATTGCCAACTTGTCTTGTGTCAAGAGTGCTTGGGAAGTAGTGTCATGTGGCAAGGGAGCTTAGGAACGTGCTGCTAGCTCAGTTGACGCACGAGTAAGTCGTGCAGCTGGTAGTACTGTGGTAGGTGTTGCAAGAACTAGGGTTGTCTCTGCTTGTTTGGTGGTAGCTATTTCTTTCTGTTTGGCTTTTTTTGCAACTCGTGTAGCATGGGATGTCGTGTTTGTAGAATTTTCCGCTGGACTTTGACCTTCTATTGCACCATCAGTACCAGCAGAATCTGCAGGATTCATCCGCTTCTCATTCCCTTCCATTCTGTGTTTCTTCCTCTTTCTCTGTGCCATGTTAAGTCAAGCCGACAAGAAAAACGAATAACAATTTAGTTCTTCAGAACAAATTGATGCGTGATGCAGACGAACTGAACTTTGATGTTAGACAACCACATGATAGGAGGATGTAATATGTATGAAAAACAGGACGGAAGAGATAACCAGAACTATGATGTGTAAACTAAGAAGAAGACATTTCACCAAATTAGAAGCAATGCAATGGAAGGTCGACACCATATGAAAGATGCTACAAATATCGCTCTGCCAAGTTAACAGTGTCTCATCATAAATGGCGTTTAAACAAATGTGAAGCAAACAACATCACACTACCATGTTAGAGGTCTCTCGTCATTAGTGCCATTGCATATTCACAGCTTATGATGTGTAAACTAAGGAGAAGGCATTTCAACAAATTAGAAGCAATGAAAGCTAGACACCATATGAAAAATGCAACGAATATCACTCTACCAAGTTAAAACTGTCTCGTCATAAGTGCCATTTCAACAAATTAGTAGTACAAGCTAGAAAAGAATGTGAGATGTAACCTATATCACACTCCAAAGTCAAACGTGTCTTATGACAAGTGATTGTTGCAGGTTACACAACAGTAGTAATTTGATGTAAGAACATGGTGTGGTAGACAGATATTGTATGTTCTAGAAATAGGAACACGTGTCTTATTCAAGTATAATGTGTAAAGTAAGCAGATGGAATTCAACAAAATTAGAAGCAATACAAGATAGACATCACACATAACATGCAACCACATATAACAGTGCCAAGTTAGAGGGAGCACCGGTGATGCTGCACTAGGGGAGACGTGCTCATCATAAACACAGCTTTGTTGAGTGTATGGATGTGTTGTCTTGGAAATCATCTTGGGAGGAGTAGAAACTGTAGAGGCCCTCCGTTCGGAAGGAGCACCTTTATCCGCTGCCTTGCTAACTTCCTTCCGCTTTATTGATTTTGAATTGTCAAGTAAAACCGACAAGAAAAAGCAATAAAATTCTCTCTTCAGAACTCATTCATGCATGATACTAACAATCACTACTTTGATGTAAGGCAAACACATGATACCAGGATGGAATATGTACGAAAAACAGGACGGCATGGCATGTTCACAACTGTTTGTGTAAACTAAGCAGAAACCATTCCAGCAAATAAGAAGCAATGCAAGCTAGACACCACATGAAAGATGCAACCAATATGACTCTACCAAGTTAAAAGCGTCCCATCATAAATGGAATTTCAACAAATTAGAAGCAGCGCATGCTATAAATCATATGAAAGATGCAACTAATATCGCACTGCATATACTAAAGGTGTCTCGTCATGTTGATTGATGCGGGATACAAAAAAAACAATAGTTTTATGTAAGGACATGTTTAATAGACAGATGTACTATGTACTAAATACAGGAAGGCATGTCACATTAACAGGTATAATGTATAAGCTAAGCAGACTAGCACATGCAATTTAACCAGATTGGAAGAATTACAATCTAGACACCATATGCAACATGCAACCACATATCACGCTGCCAAGTTAGAGCAAGCACCTGCGATGCTAGTGTAGGGGAAATGCTGTAATCAACTATAGATCTACGTTCACTATCTTCATCTAGCATTTCTGTTTCTTGAGAATCATGTCGGGAGGCTGACGCTGCATTCTTTAAATGAGGAGTAGTCCCCTTGCCTGCCTGCCTCGTCATAAGTGATTGATGAGGGATACACAAGAACATTAGTTTGATGTAAGAACATGGTTAATACACAGATGTACTAGTATGTACCAAAAACAGAAAGGCATGTCATATTCAAAGGTATAATGTGTAAGCTAAGCAGATGCAATTTAACCAAATTGGAAGCAATACAAGCTAGACATCCGGCTGGAGTGGTGAGCATGATCATCTAGGACCTGAGAGCCTGGTGGGAGGAGGGCTGCTTCGCCACCATCGCAGCTTTTTAGTTGGCTTCCAGGTGATGCCTATCTTTGCTGGGCTTGTCACTGGCTCGGCCAGTGCCCTGACTAGCTATTTTTCTTCTGGTGCTCACGGGATGGTGGTTCATGTAAAAAAATATCTTTCCTTATCTTACCGACTTCGGCCTTTCGAATACAAGCTAGACACCATATGGAACATGCAACCACATATGACACCGCGAAGTTAAAGCAAGCACCTGGGATGGTGGTTCATTGCGAGCGAGATCATCAACTCCAGAGCTACGTTTACTGTCTCCATCTGCTGACACTGCACCCTTTATAGCGTTGTAACGTGTCTTGCCTAACCGCACACGAAGCTGGAGCGACTTCTCTCTTTTCTTTTTGGCTTCTCTCATGGCAGCAGAGTCTGAAATACCCTTGCATAAAAACACAATAGTGAGAGTAAGGGTGAAGTGTGTGCAGAACTAGTGCACTGTAAAAGTAGCAGATAGCAGGTGGCTGAAAAATAAATGACAGGAGACATATGATAGCTCTACAACATTGCATGGCAAACAAAATTAGATTCTACTCCATATGATTTTGTAATATATGAGCACAGGAAATGCAGGTACTCCTCCAGCACACCACCACATGTGGTCATATCTAAGATAACAGTCGACTGAAAACAAATAGGTCAGTCGATTTTTTTAATGAACCGTCCGATCCATAAGGAACGGGCAGATGGCCTTCGTCTACCTCCCACCAGTCACTGTTGACGATCTTTCTCGAACCGCCAGCGACCACTGGCCCAGACCCCTGCCTTCACTGCCCCGCCCTCCCATCGACCTCACACCACCGCCGTGCTTGGCATGCCCCCAGGCCATCCCTTTAATCCTGGCCGACCTCCAGATAGGGCGCCAGTAGCTCTAGGCCGCACAAGCCCCTAAGATAAACACCAAGGCGCTGCTTCCCCGGCGTAATAGGCGTACTAGCGCCTATTACGCCGGGGAATGCTTCCGTTAATTGGGAATCAATTGGCCAGAAATTGAAATTCAGGGGGGCGACGGACCTCTAGCTAAGGTGAAATAGTATATGAGGAGAAACCATGTGCATCGCGAGTTACTAGGAACATCTAGTATCAAGAAGAAGCGGTCAACTAGTGTCTTCTGTGGGATGAATACCGTGCAAGCAGAGACGTAAGATTTGCACGAATAAGGGAAGAGGAGTACCTTTTTCAGCTGCCGGTGTGGTCACCTCCACATGTCGCGCCGATCTTCTTCTTTTTACCGGGGAAACCGATGTTCTGGAGGGTGCAGGCTTGGACGAACCCATGGCCAAATTGTTGACTGTGTTGCCGTGGCCGTATGTCGGCGGAGGGGAAGCAGATCCGAGGCGGCGAAGGACGGCGTAGCAGGAACAGCTCCGGTGCGGTGGAGGGTGGCGAAGTTGGAGCGGCAGCGGTGAGGCGCAGGACGGTGTGGTTGAACTGGCTCGGGTACGGACGGCTCGGCCTCAGCTTCAACTACTAGCCGTGGAGGGCGTTGCGGTGGACAACGACGTCGGGGTATTGGCTCCGGCGTGATGGAGGAGGGCGCGGTTGATGGGTGGGATGGGGTGGCGGATGGAGGACGTCGGGGTTTCGCGGCTGGTGGAGAGGTAGTTTTGGCGCCCACGGAGTACGAATGGGGAATCAGACGGGTGGGGGGAACCATGTTTCGGTCTGGGATGCGCTTGTTTTTGGCTTTTTTGAACAGAAGATGGGACGTGCTTGTTTGAAATTTGGGGAAAGTACAAACTTTGCCCCCTCTTAAATTTCGGACCTACTGTGAGGGTCGCACCGCACCCTCACACGGTCGCTCCTGCACGCTGCGGTCGCACCACACCCTCACACAGTCGCTCCTGCACGCCGCAAACCCAACCAAGGGAACGCACCCTCACTGACGCGTGTTGTCGCATGTGAACAAACCAAACTCAGCCATCCTATCACTGACACATAATTTTCGTTCATAGAGTATGTTTATCCAACCGCATGTTGGGGAGTATCCGTACGGCCCGTGCGGTGGTCTGTTGGGGAAGAAGAAGAGGTGAGGAAGAAGGAAAGAAGGGTTAGGAGCTGTAGGATATTCATCCAACCGCCTGTAATGGTAGACTGACCCAAGTCAGGCGACTTGCATAACAAATATATGTTTTTACACAGAAAAAGATCCATAAAAACAACAACATAAAGAAAAACTATCACTACTCGCGGAAAGAGACGGCCTCGTCGTCTTTGGCTGCCGGCGCGAACCAGCCGTCGCTGCCGACGTGTGTCTTCGCACCGTGGTTGTCCTCGGCCTCCAGCTACTCATTCAAGCGGAGCGTGCGGGCGCTTTGCATGGACGAGAGCACAGCCCGGTTCAAGTCGAGGACGTCCGGTTCTGCCTGCAGGAGGGCCTCAATGGCAGCGACATCCGCGCGCTCCGTGTCGAGACGAGCCTCCGCCGCCCGGTTCAAGTCCAGGACGTCCGGTTCCGCCTGCTGGAGGGCGTCGATGAGAGCGGCATCCGCGCGCTCTGCGTCGAGTCAAGCCTCTGCCGCCCAGTTCAAGTCCAGGACGTCTGGTTCCGCCTGCAGGAGGGCCTTGATGGCAGCGGCATCCACGCGCTCAGCCTCAAGTTGAGCCTCCGCCGCCCGGTTCACATCCACGACATCCGGTTCCGCCTGCAGGAGAGCCTCGATGGCAGCGGCATGCGCGCGCTCCACGTCGAGTTGAGCCTCCGCCTCCTGATCCTCCTTTAGTATCGCCATGTTGAACCGCTAGTCCGCCTGCACCATGGGGGACTCGGACGCCGGCACGAAGTCGACGTCCATCGTCTCATACCCATCGGGGGCCTTCTGCGCCGCGACCTCCGCCATGAACATTGGATCGGCTTCCTCCTCCTCATAGCTTGGCTCCAGAGAACTCGGGGATTGGCCCGCCGCAAAGCGAGCATGGGAACGGAGGTCTGTGGCGCCGACCGCCGCCGCGATTTCTGCGCGGCGCTCCGGCGTCAGCATCTTGTAGTAAGTGATCTTGCGGCACACCATGGCTTTCCGGTGAACTAGGGGATTGAAAGGTGGGGGAATGGGCTGGAGATTTGGTGTGGTTTTAGGGCAGTGGCTGGCGTAGGCCGAGCAGCGAATGTTCTGGTGTGAATAGTGGTTCCAGTGACGAGCGGCCAATTGGTTTTGACTGTACATCGCTCTTGTCGCGTTCGCGTTGCAGCCCGGCACGCTGGACCCTCCACGTCGCTCACCGAATGGAACACGCTTCGTCTTGCGTTTTCGCTCACTTGTGGGACCGCAGTTGAGAGCAAACCGACGTCCCTCCCCCTCCCCCGCCCGCGTCATTTATTATACCACCACTCCCTCTGTTTTATGCGGAGTAAATAAAAACAGTGGGAGTATACTACGGATGAGGATCCCCTGACGTGGCCGAACCCATTGAGTAACTGACATGCGAGGCCTAGCAAGCATGGGGTCCGCCAGTAAGTGACCGAAAGGGAGGGTAAGGCAGGGATACCTACGTCAGAGGATCCACTTCCACTTTACTACTTTGACCAAATGTTAGAGTAATAATATATGACATGCAACTTACACAAATGTTAGAGTAATAATATATGACATGCAACTTACACAAAGCATACAGGGTCTAATGCGTTTTTCGAGGCTAACTTTGACCAAATGTTAGAGTAATAGTATATGACATGCAACTTACACAAAGCATACGGTCAAATTCGTATGTGAAAGGAGTTTCCAATGATATAATTTTCACATTATACATCTCATGTACTATTAATCTTGTCAATAGTCAAATTGGAAACCATCTCGAGTACAAATCTAGGAGTACGTACGAATCTAACAATATTGATTGGGCGTTGTTGAATGTTGATACCTTTTTGATCAAAGTAGAGATACTTTGACTACACATAAAACTTATATGTAAACTAGAAAGGATAGGGGGAGTATATTGTATGTTCAAAAACGAAACGAACATTGAATACCCTTTATATATGATTTGCGGATGCTATGATCACCGGTTCAAAATTTTGAATCCGCCTTAGGTATCACGTGCTCCCACTCGTTCCCTCTCGATTTCATCTCGGGGTCTGGAGATCTCTTGAAAGAGGACTAGGGTGGGTACATGCGAATGATACTCGGCGGAATGTTCAAATGAGGCATGCGGGAGGATGGACTCGACTGGAGGGCGACATGATCGATGGAGAAGAGGGTTGGAGAGGAATGAGAAATAAGAAAACGCCACATGATTATACTTGAACGGCTCAAATAAACAATAAGTTGTCTCGCTTGGCCTACATAGTGAAAGGCCAAATGCGCAATGCGGAGCACTGACGCTCGAATATGGCCGGGAAAACAGGGAAACCGACATGTGGGGCACACCCGTCGGGACGACGTAGTGCAGACTAGTCCAATGGAGGAGCTGGCCCACGACCTCCTCGCCACCGACAACCGTTCATGTGGGTCATTGGGGCCAACAACGGGGTGCAGCTCCAGCACCACCTCTGGACACGGCGACCGCGGTGAGCGACATGCTCATATCGTCGCTAGACACGGTCGGTTTCAGTGTGCCGAGGGTGGCGTTAGTGCTGTGGCACGACCAACGGTATGTTTGGTTTGTGCCCAAGGTTGCCCCATCAAAGCATTGGGTAGCCAAAATTTTGGTTGAGGTATTGGTTGCCCATGATTTGGCCGACATTGGCAAGAAAAATGAACTAGAGTTGGCTAGAGTTCATTGGCATGCCAAAGAAATGACAACCATCCAAACAAAGACCAATCTTTGGGTCATGACCAAAATTTTGGTTGAGGTATTGGTTGCCCATGATTTGGCCGACGTTGGCAAGAAAGATGAACTAGAGTTGGCTAGAGCTCATTGGCATGCCAAAAAAATGGCAACCATCCAAACAAAGACCAATCTTTGGGTCATGACCAAAATTTTGGTAAGGTGCACTTTGGCCACAATCCAAACACACCCCAACACCCGGCTCGTCGAGGATGCACGGGGCGCCGCGACGCGTCCGCGGAGTGGTGTAGCGTGGCCAACTGCATCCTCTGGACCTGAGACCATGCCGGGTCGTCTTGCTTTTTCAATGACATGCGGGGATCGCATGTGAGCAAAGGGCATCTCCAACGTTGCCACGCCCGCAGCTGACTACCCTAGCACACCAAAACCCTTGTCCCTCGCGCCGTCGTGCGGTGCGTTCCTTCCCAGCCGACGCCAGCTGCCCGCATTCATGCCGTCCGTTCGTATGTCGTCGTTAAGAGGCTCGGTGCCCGAGGAACCAACTCCGGCGACTTAATGACGCACCCGGACGCTTGGCCTCACCGGAATGCGCTACTTGAAGCGGCAACGCCCAGCTAACCTCCACACCATTGCGCATCGTCCTCCTACCTGGCACCACATCCGCCATGACCGCAAGTGCGAACGCTCTGTGGGAGAGCTTGTCTTCGGGGATGAAGCTCGAGGTCGCCGCCCTCGCTCAAGTCGCCTCTCGCGACGCAATAGCGGCGTAGCCAGACGCGGATGCGACCGCACAAGCGGTGGCCACGCTGGCGGCCGACGACGGGAGCACCGTCAGCCACGCGTCCTACTTGCCGCCGTCCAACATCCGGCACCGCCGAGGCCGGGGACTCCTCCGAGGATGAGTAGGGCATGGGAGGCGGCAGGGCATGGTGTGCCAACTGGCCGGTCCGTATCACGTGTTCTACTCTTCCTCGCCGGAGACCGCACCTTCACTTCACGGGTCTTGAACCCCGCCCCCGTACATAGAGATCGCAGATGGAGGACGTCGGTCGCCGCCGTAGAATAGGTTTAGGGTCGGGTTTCTTTTATTTTTCTGTCCTATAAAAGTTCGGAATGTAATGAAAATCTGCCGTGTTTGCATTAATCTCGGCCGGTGTATATGAACTTTCACAATAATATACATATTGTAGGAGTACTAGCAAGATGCCCGTGCATTGCACGGAAGATCAAGATCTTCTGGGAGAAAAGGATGAACGAGGGAAAGCCTTATCTACAAATGTGGAGAGGAGTGCGGGTAAATTGTCATAGTTTCCTTCCTATCCGTTAGATATAGATCGGACGGCCTATATTGCAGGATGACATGCACACCATCATCACCAACTCTGCTTTTTATTGAACCGAGACAAATCTAACATGCGAAGTAATATAAACACATAGGGTCTATACATACACAAATTATCTTAGGCACTCCAATAGTACGCCCACTACACATTCACGCATTTCACATCTTTCTACATCTACGGGAACCTACAAAAGGGTTAACGTAAATTGCCTCTCTCTCTCCTCCCCTGATTTTCATGGTGGTGGGCCCCTCCCTCCCCCCAATCTACAATCAACATCTCACACGTTTCACATTACGTTAATTACGTAACTGGGATTACGTAGGTGTAGCATTACTCGTCCTAAAAAACCCAACTAACCTAACCTCCCAGCATATCGCGCGGGAAAAGACCCGGCCACGCCGTTTTAGTCGGGATTACCGGATAACTAGTAGTAGTATCGATGGATCGCGCGAAACAACAAATTTTTTTTAGGGGGCGAAGCACCTAGTTTAAAAGGAAAAAAGGCGGTACACTCACAGCACTCCTGTCGTGGTCGCATTGCACCCCACACACGTTCGGTCCTGCACACGGCTCACACAAACGGAACGCGCTTCTGCTTGCCTCTTCACTGACACGTGGGACTGCACTTGGAGAAACCGACCATGCGCCAAACTCCCCCCGCCCACCGCGCGAAAATCCTCCCCCCCCACACCCAAAAATTCCCCCCAAATCCGATTCAACCGCCCTTCGGCCAACTAGCCAATAATATTCCCCAAACCCCCCTCCCCCTGTCCCCCTCCACTCCATTCACTCCGCCAAAGCCGCCCTCCCCGCCGCACTGATATGTCGGCGACGCGGTTCGGCGATCCTCTCGCTCCCACAGTACGCTCTCATAGACTGTCGTCCTCTAGCCGCGCCGCCACCTCTGGCTACGTTCTTGTGGAGGCACACGGCGGTCAGCGCCGCCACCGCTGGCGACGTTCGTGTGGAGACGCACGGCGGTCAGCTTCTCCCACGGTACGCGCATTCTATACTGAGGCCCCGTTCATGTCGGTGTAGCGCTGAATGTTAGCTGATAGACGCTATTAATCTCACTGTTTGCCGAAGTAGTTTACTGTCAATATGCTCTGCTTAAGAAGTTCCTTGCCTGTTCTGCACTCAATCTGCTTAGCTGAGATGGCATGCCAAGGCCGATTAGTTGCTAAAATATCCTGCCATATATTTATTGTGACGTAGATTGCCATGGTCTAGTAGCCAATCTGTTAGGTGAAATAGCTCTACACCGTTTTATACTCGATCTTTGTTGCTGCGATGGCCTTCGATAGTTCGATGGCTGTGTGCTCGGCCTCATTGACTGCTGAAACAGCCTGCCATAATTTGGCACTCAAATCTGTTTGCTGAATTAGCTTTATATATATTTCTTTACTTAGATTTGCTCGTCCAAATATCTTGCCATAGCTTTAGACATCGACCTAGGTATTTTTTTCTGGACTTCATGAAAAAGCATATATGTTTTTCCTGTAATATCTAGTAGAAGAACTAATTTGTATGTCTAACAGATGGACAGGACTTGGATAACTTCTGCTCGAAGATTCTCCGCTGCATATGTCGAGGGGGTTGAAAACTTCATGAACTTTATCAGAGCTGAGTATGGTGGTCCGAAATCAGATGTGCTCTGCCCGTGTAGCAGTTGTATGAATTTAGTTACAAGACCCCAGTCAATTGTGCAAAATCATCTACACTTGTATGGGATGTCGGTCACATATACTAGGTGGGTTCATCATGGTGAAGCTGTGAACGTCAATGTTATTGACTACGTGGAAGCAGCAGATCACCATCTTGATCTACCTGATGCTCAGGTGGAAGAGGAGGAGGAGGTGGTGGTGGCGGAGCCAGTGAGTTTGACCAACATTGAAACAATGCTATGGAATGCTCGTGCATCCGTGAACTTTCACCTGCAGAAGAAAAACGGTGGGCCCGCATGTTGGAACAATGCAACGTTGCCGTCACCCCAGGAAATAAGCTGTCAGTATTCTCAGCTATGGTCACCTTTCTTCAGGTGAAGACATCTGAGCGGATGACCAACAAATCATTCGATGCGATGTTGGCAGCTTTCCGCGAATCTTTCCCAGATGCGTCTGAGCTGCCACACACCTATAGTAAAATGAAGAATTTCCTTCGTGCAGTTGGAATTGGATATGATATGATCCATGTTTGTAAGAATAATTGTGTTCTGTTCCGGAAGGATTATGCCAACTTAAGTGAATGCCCGAAATGCAAATCATCAAGATGGAAAGATGGCGATGCTGTGAAGAGGATTCCTCATAATGTTCTGAGACATTTTCCAATTATACCAAGATTGCAGAGGTTGTTTCATGATGCTGAAACAAGAGAGGATGTACTGTGGCATTCTAGGAACCAGGAGTACAGAGATCAGAATGTAATGAGCCATCCATCTCATGGTAGTGAGTGGAAAAGCTTCAATGATAAACACAAAGAGTTTGCTGCTGACCCGAGACACATTAGACTTGGCTTAGCTTCAGATGGATTTAACCCATTTGGCCACCAGAGCGCCACATATAGCATGTGGCCAGTGCTTGTTATCCCTTACAACATGCCTCCAAATGTCTGCACCAAAGAATCAAACTACATGATGGCCTTGCTCATCCCAGGTCCAAAAAGTCGTGGAAAGGATTTTGATTTGTTCATGGAGCCTCTTGTGGAGGAACTTCAACAGCTATGGAAGGGTGTTCTCACTCGAGACCTATATAGCAGCCCACCAGCTGATTTCTTTCCGCGTGCTGTTATAATTTGGTGCATCCATGATTATCCGGCTTTGGGCACTATGTCAGGGCGAACGACACATGGTTACAATGCATGTGTTCGCTGTGACAGGAATCCGCTGTCATACGCAATACTTAGCAAGATCTGTTACATTGGACACCGCCGTTTCCTTGCCAAGGACAAGCCGCATCCTAGAAAATACCGAAGACATGTGTTCAATGCAAAGCATGGAAACCTTGATGCACCAAAGAGGCTCACCGCCGATGAGTTGCAAGTGGAATTAGAGAAGGTCAGACATATTACACCAGGAAACCATCCTGGTAATGGTAGCGGGAAAAGGAAGCATGGCATGGTAGAAGAGAGATTATTGTTTACCCGCAGGTCCACTTTGTGGGACTTGGAGTATTGGAAAGATTTGGATCTGCAGCATAATCTTGATGTGATGCACATCGAGAAAAATATATGTGACAACTTATCGGCACACTTCTTAATATTGAAGGCAAGACGAAAGATACCTTAAAATCTAGGATTGATTTGACACACCTGGGTATCAGAAAGGATTTGCAGGTGCAAGATGAAGGTAAACCACGGGATATGGCACCAGCTGTGTACGTCTTGGACAAGGTAAAAAGAAAATAATTCTGCGAGGTCCTGTCACGTGTGAGATTCCCACATGGATTTGCTTCCAACCCTGAAAGGAGAGTCAGTGCAGATGGAAACAAGGTATAAGGGTTGAAAACTCATGACTGCCACGTCCTACTTCAAAGGGTTTTGCCTGTTATCCTTAGAGGATTGGGCCGCCCTGACTTATACAGAGCAGTTGCAGAGTTGGGACAATTCTTCAGGGAACTCTGCAGTAGGAATATCAGGATAGATGCTTTGGAGCGTCTTAGAGACAAGATACCAACTATCATATGCGACCTTGAGAAGATATATCCTCCAGCCTTCTTTGATGTGATGGTGCATTTGGCTGTTCATCTACCTGATGAGGCACTACTTAGAGGTCCAGTACAGTATGGCTGGATGTACCCAATTGAAAGGCGGCTAGGCACTTTCAAGGGCTATGTTAGGAACAGAGCTAGACCCGAGGGTTCCATTGCAGAGGCCTACATTGCTACAGAAGCGTTGACATTCTGCTCAAAATACATTGAAACAGCTGATCAGCTTAGCAAAGAGGTGGGTGAAGACAATCCCGGGCTCAATGTTTTCGATTATTCTGTTCGAGTTACAGGGAAGAGTCGACAAGAGGACAAACCTAAAGATTTGGACAAAATGGTTTGGTATGTGTTGAATAACTGTCCTGAGATACTACCTTATATCAAGTAAGTGCAGTACTGCAGCTTATACATCGTAATCTACTAAACTTGCAGCACATTCTTATATATTTAGATGTTTGACGCGATCACTATGTTGTGCAGCATCTACAAAGAGGAGTTACTGCCGCAAAATCCAAGAAACATTGACAAACTGGTTATGGCAGGATTTGCGAAATGGTTCAAGAACCATCTAAGCTTTTGAAGTGCACTGTTAGTTTTTTTAATATATTGAGTACATAAGATGATCAGCTTGTCTATTTTCTAACCATAGGTTAAGAAGATGCGGGAGGATGGGCAGGCAGTTGATGATGCCCTTTACTCACTAGCAATGGGTCCTGATACTCGGGTAAGACATTATGAATCTTGCGTTGTTGGAGATGTGCGCTACAACACCCTTGCACGAGACGAAGGCAGGAAGACACAAAACAGTGCCATCATGAGCACGGATACGTATGACAAAGAGACAAATGAAATGTATGCTAACATAACAGACATTGTTCAGTTGCAGTATATCTCCAGTTTCGAGGATCATCGGTGTGTGGTTCTGTTGTGCTGTCGTTGGTATAACCTGTTTTCCAGGATCGCAAAACCCAGAGCTGATGATTATTTCAAATCCATCAATGTCAAGGCGGCGTACCAGACCAACGAGCCTTTTATTTTGGCAAATCAAGCAACACAGATATTTTTCTTGGAAGACACATTTGCACGTAGCAATGATTTGAGAGTATTGCAAAGGTTTGAGCAGAGGAATTCGTTTAATGAAGTTGCACAACAAGATGATGCTTACACTACTCCTGATGTACAAGATAACACAGATGTTCCTAATATCTTTGAGAACCATCACGTCAATGACGCCGGTGAAAAGATTGCCTATTGTGCTGTGGACATACAAGAGTTGATCAAGAAGAAGCCAACGTTCAAGGACGTTGAGGACAAAGAAGAAGATGACACCGTGGGGGATTACGATTCAGACTGATACACATGGCGAAGATGTTGACGCTGCTACTGCGGATGATGATTACATTGCTTTTGTCGTATTTGCCTGTCAGAAGACTTTTTTATCTACTATGTGAAATTGTGTTTGCTATGACAACTAAAACCTGATGAACATGTTGTTTACTATTTTGCTGTGAGAACATGACTTGTTATGTATGCTGATTTGTGTTTGGTGATTGTATGACAACTAAAACATGATGACATTGTTGTTTAGTTGTACTCATATTTTGCTGTGAAACTTGAATTTGATGACATAGTTTTCTGTTCGACTGCAATTTGCTCGACATCTTCGAATGAGAACAAAGCTGACCCGACAGGGCCTCTGCTATTTATTTATTTATATGAGCAAAAGGGGATACCCCCTGATTTCCGTTAATAGAAATCATTAGATGTTCACAACACTATGCCCAGCCTGCTAGACAGGTTTCATTCATTACTAGTTTCAGCAAAGTGCTCATGTCGTAGCCACTGAATACATCACGAGTGCTACATACACTGCAAATAAAGAGACAATCATCCTACAGAGCACATCGATTTTGCCCATTATCTTCACGAGCTCTTTCATCTCCTCATTGCTGTCAAGGCCGTTCAGCAGCTGTTGCTTGGCCATGATCAGAGGAACTGCATCTTTAACCTTCTGCTCTGCATCTTCCTCTTCTGTCGTTCCTTCAGTTACTTGTCCAACACCCCAACCTGCTGGTATTGGGATTCCTCGGTTAACCAAATAATCAGCGTAGTTGCATTCCCCCACATCAGCAACTTCCCAGAAATACAAATCACACGAATCTTCCCTTTTCTGCACGAATCAAATTGGAAGATCATCAACCAAACTATTAAAAAATCAGCAACTGAAAGCAGCAGAACAACACTTAAACATATTATTACCCCATGATTTGGGCATTTGTAGAAGACTCGGCCAGGGTTGCGGATTGTGGTTGAGACGTGACGGATGACTCTGCGTGATTTGCAGCAGTGGCACCACACCAACGGCAGCGGGTTGCGATGAGCAATCGGCTGCGGTGCGCGTGCCGGCGGGGGTGTGATGAGACCCACAGGCGATGGTACGGGTGGCGACTTGGCGCATATCTGGTTGTTGCCTGCTGAAGAGCAGGTGGACGAGCAGCCAGCGGACATGGTTGCTGCGGCCAGAGCTTCTGATGCTAGGCAGAGTAAGTAGAGAAGAGGAGAAGAGAATGTTGGATATGTCAGTTTCATTACTTGCAGAGTAGCATAGCACCATACATAGTCATAGTCTAGGTTTGGATTCGAACCAGCTACAGGAGGGACCTCCTTCTTTTGCGAAAAAAATTATTTCTCCACCTGACAGCTGGGACCCACCGGCTGTATCTTCGCACGGAAGGAAGTGCCTCCTTGTTTTGCGAAAAAAATTATTCATCCCGTTGACAGCTGGGACCCGTCAGATTTGGTGACTGACTTGTGGGCCTACTAAGCGGACGTGTACGCACGGCTTTGTCAACTTAATCAACAGGTGATTCTAGCAGCTGGACCGTTGGATGTTAAACCAACAGCCGTGCTCCTTCTTCAACCTATGTTCTTGCTCCTGTCTCCCGTGGGCGGCACCGCGGCTGTGCTGCCGCGCACCCGAACCAGTGAATTTTCCCACTTCTCTCCATCTGCGAGTCCACTGCCCCGTCTTCCCCATCTCCGGGTCATTCCAGTCTGGGTGCGCTCGACACGGTGTGGTCAACGTGGTCAACAACCGAGAGTCATCGGAAGATGACTGTACGTGAGAGGCTGACAGTGGGGACGCACCACGTCCATGGACGCATGCATGCAACGGAATGCGGCGAGGTCAATGTGGTCAAGGAACGACTTCCATCGGAAGTATACTGTACGTGGGGAGTCTCAGCTGGGTCCACGGCCGCAGCAAGTAAGTGCCTCCTTATTACGCGGAAAATAATGATTCCTCCAACTGACAGCAGGGCCCACTGGACGGGCCACCGTATTTTGTGAAAAAAACATTTGCCCCCTGACTGCTGGGACCCACCTAACGGGCCACCGTATTTCGTGAAAAAAAACGTTCCCCCCGCTGTCAGCTCGGACCCACCGGAAGTGCCTCCTTATTACGGACAAAAAAATGAATACTCCCCCGGCTAGCTGGGACCCACCTTGGTGGGAGGCTGACTTGTGGGCCTACTAAGTTGACGGGGATGAAGGGCTTTGTCAACTTAGTCAATATGAACGATTCTAGCTCCAGTGACTGTACGATGTCCATCCAACGGCCGTAGTGCTTCTTCAACCTCTGGTCTTCTTGCTCCAGCCGCCCAAAGCAGCGCCGGTCGTGCCGCATGCTCCTGCCTCCCGTGGCCGGCTGTGCTGCCGCAGAGGCCTCACCGCCCCCTACTATTCCCACCGCTGGCCATGCCCTGCGGCGACGGCAGCCTCACCCCGCAGCCGAACCAGTGAACCCTCGTACTCCTCTCCGCGCGGGCTTCCACTACCGCGTCTTCCCCGGCTCCGCGTCGTCCCCTTCCTAGGCCTCGCCGTCGTCCACCGCCGTGGTGCTCTCCGCGCGGCGTGGTCAACGTGGTCAAGGAACGACTTCTAACGGAAGACTACTGTACGTGGAGAGGCTGACAACTGGGTCCACGGCCACAACCCAGTTTTTTTGTGATTTGCCAAGTAAGTCGCTTTGTCAGGCCTGTTGGGCTGCAAATCTTTCAAGACGAGGAGAGCTTTCATTCGGCTGGCCGAGAAAATGGCCCATCGGTAATGAGAAATGGGTTGTACATTTTTAAAACACATCAAACCGGCAATTAGTTTCAAATATCTTTTTTTTCATTTCGAGATTTTAAATTACATTAATTTTTATGCATGGAGAATTTGTTGGATTTCATATTGATATACATTTATTTTTAAAATCAGTTTGAATGTGAGTCGAAATTTCGGGATTAAAAACAGTTCGGACCGCACCGAAATATGCAAAATTTCGTATAATTTTTTAACCGTGGCCACAATATGGGCTGTAATGCTAACAAAAAGAATGTGGGCTCCAAAAAAACCCTTAATAATTAGCAAATTGGCTGTAAATTATTAGAAATAATGGCAGATGGGCTGTATGCTATTTTCCACAGATTTGAGGCTTTCCTAAAAAAGGTTGATGCACAAGAAGTGACTGTTGGATGGCCATCCAATGGCCGTCGTGCTTCTTCAATCTCTGCTCTTCCTGCTCCAGCCGCTCAAACAAGCGCCGGTGGGACTGCCTGCTCCCTCCTCCCCGCGGCCGGCTCTGCTGCCGCGCAGGCCTCACCGCCCCATCGTACTCCCATCGCTGGCCTAGCCATCCCTCTACTCACCCACACCTGTTGTTATTCTCCGGCGACGGCAGACGAACCAGTAAACCCTCGTAGAGTCGTACTCCCCTCCGCGTGGGAAACAACTGCCGAGTCTTCCCTGCCTCCGTGTCGTTCCCTTCCTAGGCCTCGCCGTCGTCCACCGCCCTGGTGCTCTCGGTGCGGCCTGGTCAACGTGGTCAATGACCGACATGCATCTGAAGTGGACTGTACGTGGAGAGGGCGACAGCTGGGTCCACGGCCGCACGCAAGGAAATGCCTCCTTATTACACGCAAAATAATGATTCCTCCACCTGACAACAGGGACCCACCGAAAGGGCCTCTGTATTTCACGAAAAAAAATTTACCTCCGCTGACAGCTCGGACCCACCAGCTATATCTTCGCACGCAAGGAAGTGCCTCCTTATTACGCACAAAAAAAAAGAATACTCCCCCTGTTAGCTGGGACCCAGTATAGTGGTAGGCTGACTTGTGGGCCCACTAAGTTGATGGGGATGGAGGGCTTTGTCAACTTAGTCAATATGCACGATTCTAGCTCCAGTGACCGTACGATGTCCATCCAATGGCCGTAGTGCTTCTTCAACCTCTGGTCTTCTTGCTCCAGCCGCCCAAACCAGCGCCGGTCGTGCCTCGTGCTCTTGCCTCCCGTGGCCGGCTGCGATGCGGCGGAGGCCTCACCGCCCCCTACTACTCCCACCGCTGGCCAGGCGATCCCTCTACTCACCCACACCCCCTGTTATTCTACGGCGACGGCAGCCTCACACCGCAGCGAACCAGTGAACCCTCGTACTCCTCTACACGTGGGCATCCACTGCCGCGTCTTCCCCAGCTCCACATCGTCCCCTTCCTAGGCCTCGCCGTCGTCCACCGCCCTGGTGCTCTCGGCGCGGTGTCGTCAACGTGGTCAAGGAACGGCTTCCATCGGACGTGGACTGTACGTGGAGAGCCTGACAGCTGGGTCCACGGCCGCAGCAAGGAAGTGCCTCCTTATTACGTGCAAAATAATTATTCCTTCACCTGACAGCGGGGACCCACCGGACGGGCCATCGTATTTCGTGAAAAAAAAACGTTTGCCCCTGACTGATGGGACCCACCAGCTACATCTTCGCACGCAAGGAAGTGCGTCCGAGCAAAAAAATGATTCGCCCCCCTGACTGCTAGGACCCACCAGCTACATCTTCGCATGCTAGGAAGTGCCTGACAGTCGGGACCCACCTGGTCGAAGCGTACGTAGCGTTGTCATTCTGGTCGCGAACGTGTACGTACATATATACTGGTGGATGTAGAGGCGCGCACGTGTCGTAGTAGAGGCGTGTACGTGTCGTAGTAGAGGCGCGCACGTAGCATGTACACGTACATACAGCGGCCAGGGTGCAAGAAAGAAAATACGGCCACGTATGTGTACATACGGGCGGGGTCTCGAACGCCTACTCGCGCATACGTACGGCCAGGGCTCGTGTACATGGCTAGGTCGGAACGGAGAAACAGCGTCGTCGTCGTGTTCATGGGGAGGCAACGGAATGCGTCGTGTTCATGGGGAGGCAACGGAATGTGTCGTGTTCATGGGGAGGGGTGTGGCGTACCGCAAAACGGAGGAAACGGACCTCCTACGGTCGAAACGGGGGTCCTGTTGATCGGGAGGAGTGTGGCGTACCGCAAAACGGAGGAAACGGACCTCCTACGGTCGAAAC